>NC_060182.1:27082165-27207165 GCF_021184085.1 Oncorhynchus gorbuscha | reverse complement strand
GCCTAGAAGGCCAGCATCCCGGAGTCACCTCTTCACTGTGGGCCTCTGTACGCCTGACGTTCCACCTGCATATTGGAGAGTGGAGACAGAAGAATGGGCCTCGCCAATGCAAACAGACCATACTCTCAAATAGGTTGAACTGCTGAAGATAAGAGGAGATCTGGATGGTCAGATACATGGTCGCAGGGTAGGAAAAAAACAACTCTTTATGAAGAATGCACAACAAATACGGTTACTACTAGAACCTCAGAGGAAAAGAAGAGCAGGGTACTAAGTACTTGAGTGTGTTTACTCTCTCTAAAGTCCAACCTGAGTCAAGCATATTCATGAAACATTGGTTCTTACTGTACAATTTGCAATTAGCTATTTCTGGTTCAGCATGTTTTACAACTGATCTATTCGACCTGAGGACTAGTGCATAGATCTAATGAGATGTGCCAGACTGGACAAGCGTATCCATGCCACATAACAGGGATGGGAGGAGGAAATCAAAAAATGAGACAGAGAGAGAGAAAGCAAGAGAGTAGGGTGAGAGAGGGAATGGACACAAAACATGTTGGGAGAGCAAAACAAATTACACGAAAAAGGTAGGATTTTCACGTTTGAGTCATGATTTTGGACCTGTGTCCACAGTAGATAAACAACAAAAAGCCATAAAGTTCCTTTCCACTGCCTCAATTCCTCTGCCAAGTGTAAGCTTGAAGACAAACAACGAGAAGCAAGCTAAACCTCAGTTTTGGGTTGTAGCGTAGTGAAATTCTCCTCAAATATAAATGTAGTTTCTGTGAAACCAGCAAAATTGCCTGCAGTGGCTTGCAAAGGGCATTCAGTCTTTCAAGTGACTGGATAGCAGAAGAAGTATGTCATGGAGCAAAGATGGGTGAAACATTTTCAAAAGAACAGTCATTTCTAGACACTGGGAACATCATAATGGACAATTGAGCACTAGCTCTGCTTATGATGTCATAGATGCTCCTGTGTGGTCAGATGTGGTTGCTTCATAGGCAATGCAATGACTAGTGGTGAAAAGTCCATGGAAATAATGTGGGGTTCACAGCTGTATTCTGGAGTTAGTTCCAAATGACTAACAGTTCACATTAGAAGTCTAGATAGGGGTGGTCCTATCAATGCAAACCACAATTGCGATAAGGAATGCACAGATCCACAGAACGAGACAAACAAAGGAATGCATCAAAGGATCCCTCATATGGAACTCAATGAAAGAGGAATGAAATTAAACAAGCTCGTACAGACTTTTCAAGCAACGTTGTACATGTTTATTTTGTCTGAGATTCCATTTCAGTCCCAAAAATATTTGTCTCATATAAAAGTCAAAAATAAAATGTGTTTCTTCAACGTTAGTTGATTGAGTGAACACGCCATGTTGGCATTGCAACAAAATCCTGGATCCCGTAATCCAACCTGTCATAGGTTTAAATCGACAGAAGGGCTCTTGAAAACATGTCAACATCTATCTCACACACTACTGTCTGTCCACATCTCACGATGCAATCAGAGTCATTAAAGTAGTGCTGAAAGAGCTGTGTGCTGCACCCTGGAGAAAACATGTTGGGGCCTGAAAACCTGCGACAGCTGATACAACTTTTCACACCATTATTGTCCCATAAAAAAAACAGAGACAGGCTATACTTGAGGGCTAATCCTCGATCTTAGCATACTGTATAATGATAACATTAATCACGAACAGTTACACAGTAAATGGATGTTGCAACAGCACAGGAATTTGCCAACATACATGGCTTTCCTTGAGGCATGAATGTATTGAATAAGTCATATCAAATTGATTTCTATTTGTCTCAAGCATTTGCTTTTTAATCAATGACCTTCACTTTGGTATAACCAGAGATAATAGAGTACTGTACTTGAGTTTATCATTTGCAGCCTGCTCCCTGATTGTGCATACTCTCATCATTCTTCATCTGGGCAACTGTAATTTGACCCAGAATCCACTAAGTATACAAACTATAATTTGACCCAGAATGCACTAGTATACAAACAAAGACTAAAGAGGGCAGAAGTTTACCCAGGACTTTGAGGATTTAGTGTCCATAAAGGATGGTGATACATTTCCAAGAGCCAACATTCATAGTAATCCTCCTGATCTTGGTTTTATTTGTTTTGTATAACCGACAGGTTTATGGAGGTTATTTTTTCCTAAAGGCACTTTCCTGTCTGGAAAGCTGTGGATATGGACGGAAAAATATAAAGGCATAAAATGTGTGGGTCATAAGGCTGTTTGAATCCTTCCTGCAGATTTGAAGTGCAGATTAGGAGCTGGTTGAAGTGACAGATTGCATATGGTTTTCTAGGGCACATGGTCACAGGGGAAAAGGAAAGAGGTGCCCACGAGAGGCTTGTGTATATCACCATGCATACTGCATCTCCAACAGTACAGGGACCATAGAGATAAAACTAGCCATACAAAACGAGTGTTTTATCTCTATGACTGGGCCTGCTAGCTTGGCCAACAATTAGTCCCTGATGTTGGTCCGAGTGGTCGTCCCCATGCAGCACCTCTCCACACGCGCCGATCGGGGACAGGGCTGTCAACGTGAGAGCTCATTAGCACGGCCTCTTGGAAAGAAAGCTGCGACAGGCTTGGAGGGCGGCCCCAGGAGGGACGGAGACCGCCAGCACGGGTCAATGGGGGTCATGTTTCCACATCGTCTGCCGAAAACCTAATCATTATTTACTTAAGCCCAACCCTTGCTGTTAGCGCCATCTCCCCAACACCAGGTGGGTTTCTCTCTCTGTCTTTCTGTCTGTCTCGTTCTCTATCTATCTCTGGAATGGCAACAGCACATGCCATATAGATCATACGATAATGAAAGTCAAACAAATACCCCTGTGAAACTTTTTCTAATACAATGCTGCATCACCTGTCAGGAACCGTACAACATTACTGTGTGGAGTGACTGACCTGTGCCTCCCTGCCTGTTCTCTCTTGGTCTGTTTCAGTATCAGCACGTGTCAACACCTATTTAATTCTGTGGAGGGTACAGCATGTTTCATCCTCGCTCAGGGGACAAATGCTTGGCCAGTCAGAGGGCCTCCGACTCACAGCAGAAATATTTCATTCACAGACTGTCAATGCCTCCACTCCACTTGCAGACGCACCTGTGCCGTAGTCCTGAGACTTTTAATCAATCATGATTCCTATTCCTGAACAGAACAGTCTGTTTGGTGAACCATGACACCATGCATCCAAAGCATACATAGGGTATTATGTTTGTAGGGAGTGTCTCCTGTTAATCTGATGTCTTTTCTGTCACTTTTGGCTCCATGTGTTATGACTTCATTGCCTAAATCAAGAGCCCAGTGTTCTAGAACCCAATAGTGTGTTTGAGGAGAGGAAAGTGCTGCTATCCTATGGTCTGTCCGGAGGGTCCTACAGTGGGTGTGTTGTGGCTCCTCTCCAGTAGCAGCTGTAACCAGGCTCCCTCCACACAGGTCCAGGGTCCAATGTGTAATCCAGGCCAAGTGGTGAACTTTGGAATTGACCGTTAAGCTCCTGCGCGCCTAAATACTGGATTCAGCACCTCCCTTCAAAGGCTGTTAAGCTCCCGCTGTCTTATCTGCTCCTCTTTGAAGTACTACACTTCCATGACCATGTCTCCTGTAGCTCCACAATAGGCCTGTCAGCAAGCACAAGACTCAGGACAAGTAGTGGGTGAGAGACGAACTGACTGAACTTCAATTTGAAACTAATGTGTTACTTTTCGAGAAGAAATAACTACAAACATTTGAAAGGATCCAGTTTCCTTCAAAGTGTGACTGGCAGCATAGCCTTGATTCCTAGGCTATTTCACAAGGAAAGTGTCACACTTGGCAATTTTCAACTACAACAAAAAGCTTGGTAGCTGCTGGCGATGACTGAACATAAAAAAACGATGACTGAACATACTAGCTAGCTAGCTAAGTCATAGTCCTTGAAATGTCACCTATCATTCAGGTGTAACCAGAGCTATATGTGTTAGCCAGCATATACTTATTCCACTGTGCCTAAACCCACTCTTTGACAAAATGATATCCACAAGATTACGGTGTCTGGCTACAAGACTACTGGCAGCAACAACAAACCAAAAACATTTAGAAGATACATTTGCATTTGCTTTTGTTTGCGTCAACTAAAAATCGAAAGAGCTCCAAAGATAGTCTCAAACAATGTTGGCAAACATTGCTGTTTCCCTGAATCTAGAAGGACAGTGAGGGCAAGGGGACAACACGTGGATGCCCCCTGCCCTCCCCCTTATGTGATAGCACAAAAGGGGAGCATTTGCGTCACCCCACATTTATGCAGTCCATCATTCCTCCCTTTCCTGTCTCTGTTGGTAATCCAGCCCCCCAGAACTCATTCCCTCAAAGTGGAGGTCATGTGTGCTGTAATGGTACAAAATGAGCGAGGGAGCATTAGAGGGCTATTTTGCAAAAAAATAGAGGGCGATCTATGGACACCCTCCTGTCACATTCCAACACCTGTTTCAAATGGGCTTACTCTTTTGATTTACACAATAAACACTGGATTCCTTTGCAATTACTAAAACTTCTTGCCCTACTATTTATACCCTACAGCTGTTTTCCAGCATTGGATTGGCTTATGACAGAACATCATTTTATTTGTTTTATTTTTTACATGCATGTTTGTTTTTGCCAGACCCAAATCCTGGCTTAACAGACCTTCAGAAAGGTTGCCGTGTTTAGATATAGATTTCACACACATTACAGTCAAGGCTGCACTACGCATCCAGAATTCTATGTTTAATAGAACATTCTTTACTAAAATCAGAATATAGAAAATGTAACACTGAACTCTGAACCAACAGTACATAGTATCCAAGTCCACAAGAGCTTGAGACCAGTGAACAAGTGAGCCAATCAAAGTGAGGCCCAGCGACACCAGACATGATGAATGGCTCTCTAGATTTACACAGTCGCTGGCTACATCTTCACTCGGTAAAAGGCTTGAAGGATGGTCCATTGGGTTCCAAGAATTTACTTCAGTTCGAGTACAGTGGATACAGAGGCCTAGCACCAGGCCCTCCATGCCTATACTCCATGCCTGTCTGAAAAAGACTGTCTCTACCTCTGGCAGGTCGCCAAGAATCTTCAGAATGGAGGCTTAATACCCCGCGGGCTGACAGCTGCATGGATTAGCTCCCCTTGCCTGCTGTCATTGACGCCCCCTGTATTGTGCCTTTCCCTGTAAAAGTGGCACCAGATTTAGGAAGGATGGTAGGGAGGGGAGAGGGAGGGGGATAACATTCTAAAGTCAAGTCAGGTGCTTCTGCTTTTGAAGTCCTGGTGACAGGCACAAGTGCTGTTTGGCTGGCGGTATACAATATTTATATGGTATAAATAGTATATAATCAGTCTGATACTATCTCTGACTGTCACTGGGCTGACTGATAATAAAAGAGAACTCTGCCCCTTGCTCACCTGAGAGCTACTTGTCTTTTTCATTAAGTGCCACATTGTCTTTGATGCCGGAGTAATACAAAGAACATGCCAGGTTCTGCAATTCTCTTCCTGTATCATACAGCCTAGTACATCTAGGGTATTGTGTTTAGTCACAAAATAATTGGGGGGGAAGAAACCCCAGGACAAAAACGACAAAAACATTTGAGAAATGATTTAACCATGGTACTGCTCATAAAATTAAATACGGCACCAACAGTAGCGGGCCTATATATTTTAAGTCTACCACACTCACTGGTATACCTAACAATCACTCTCTTCCCCCCTTCCCCCTCCTCTTAACCTCTAGGGCCCAGGCTGGCCCTCATTTGACCCCAGCAAAACTCACTGAGGCTGTCATGACAACCGTCTCAAGAGACCGGTTGTATTTGTGGTGAGTTGGAGCCTGGCAACTGCTTGAATGCCCCAAATCCTTGATGACAAGGAGAGTGTCAGGGAAAGTGATGACGAACCATAGCCAGGTCCCTATCTGAACATATATCTACATGACACCAGCTTTGTGGTTGGCTTCTGATGCACTGTGGATCACCTCCAGTTGTTACCCTACATCAAACGTCAAGATGGAACATTTAAAGGTAGACTCAGTGAAGTGATTTTGCCACGAGCAGCACCACAGATATTGAGATGAGTGAGATGCAAGGGTTCACTTCACGCTGTTCACAGTGTGGTAGCCAGGGTACCAAAACAGCTGAGAAGTTGAGCCTATGCTGTTTACTTTCTGCATCTATGTCATATCATTGAGTCTACCTTCCATTAATGTACTTAGTTGCAAATCTGCTACATAGAGAGGCATATTATACGCCTTATACATGTATAGGGCCTTGTAAAATCAGTTTTATTTTTTGCTCGATTCCGTTTTGTTTTCCCTGTGTTCCAGTTTCACCGTTTAGTTTTTCCAGGTTCCCGTTTTCCCCTTTTTTCCTTCAGGTTTTGGCTCTCAAAATGACACTTTCTAAGTCGACAATAATGCTTAAACATCAGGAGACCACTTTTGAGGTCTGGGAGAAAACAAAATAAAATGTTGATTTTTGGGTGTAGTTACCCTTTAATTCCAGTGTGCACCTAGCAAGAGACTGTTGTTTAGCTGTGTTTTTGTAGCACACATGTGATGGTAGAGTTTTCGAAACAAATACCCACTGGATAATCATGATATCATTCTGCCATGTAAGCATAGGCTACTTTGTAGTTAACATTTAATTTAGACGGTTTTTGAGAAAGCCTTTCCATCTACCAGAAGACTTTCATTAGCATCATCGCTAACGGCTGCACAAAGGGGTAGACTCTCACCCACCGCACATGCACATAGAGAGGGAATTATCGTTGTCTCTTACAGAAAGTTGCAGGAAATACGAATCACTGATGCATTCGGTTCATGCTTTATGATAAACTTGGCCAAATTAACACATTTTCAATACATTTAGTTTATTCCTACTAAGTTCAATACATTTTTGATTAGTGTTGAATTCCGTTTTAATGTATGGATTTGGTGATTCCATCTGCATTCTTCTTATAATAAGACATTATAAGGGCTTAAACATGGTTATAACAAGTAATACAGCATTATACCGCTCTACTTTATGTAAAGTGCTACTAACTATAATAACAACTTCCTTAGTATAGCACCTTCTGACACGCAACACAAAATTATTTACATATAGTACAAAAATGAAAAAAATCATTTTGCCAAGGTTTGCAAAGTAAGGATAAATATGTTCCAGTAAACCTAACAATTGTTTATCCCTGCAATAAAGTTTGTAAATGCTGAGATTCCCCCTAAACTGAAATGTTAAAATATATATATATATTTTACCTTTCTTTAACTAGGCAAGTCAGTTAAGAACAAATTCTTATTTACGATGACAGCCTAGGAACAGTGGGTTAACTGCCTTGTTCAGGGGAAGAACAACAGATTTTTACATTGTCAGCTCAGGGATTTGATCTAGCAACCTGTCGGTTACTGGCCCAACATTCTAACCTGACAGGGTGTAGCATAATTAAAAGCATAATGCCACAAATATACATCAGGTGTGACTGTAAATTACACGTCAAAATATATTTCTACTATTTATTGCAAAATGTCAGACAGATTGCTTTTCTTTTTCTTTCTCCTTACACTCTCACCTGTCTATCTCATCCTCAGGGATTCTTGGAGATGTTATGGCAATCTCTTTTGAAGAGCTAAGATAAACACTAAGATAAAAGTTAAAGGTTTAAGGTCAAACTGTCAAATAAAAATAGAGATATTTTGTAGTTGGACAAACATGACTTAGGAGCTGGCCATAAAGATAGTAGCAATGAAAATTGTCGCTCACAATGTCTCAACCAACCATTGCCAGGCGACTGTGCCAGGACTCAACGATAGGTCAAAGTTGGATAGGTGGTTTTGCTAAATAAAATGAACCTACACTGGAGTATGAGAACCTACACATAGCCTGTTTCTATTTCAAACAGAAGAGGAGATAAAGTTTTAGGAAACAGAATGGCTTTGAGTCAAGCAAGGCTCAACATGAGAGATTGGAGTATAGACTATACAGAAAGACATGCTAAACAAAAGTAAAAGTTTGCTGTTCAGATAAGAGGAAAATGTTCATAGAAGTGCATATTAACAAGAGACATTAATGACCATACAGAGATGGATTGTTTTAAATTCTGGTTCTGAAAATAATGCATTTTAAAAGCTGCAGAGAGACATTTCATAATCCTACACTCAATTTATTTAATACCCCTTTGCACTCCGATAATCTTTTCACTTCAAACTCAATTCCATAATTCATTCTATATTCCAATACACCTAACATATGATTTCTTTCATGTTTTCAAACTTTCAAACCTGACTTTCAAGCATTTACCTAACCTTAGCATATTTACAACTTTCTGGGGGCAAAGAAAATGCACGAATAATGCAGAATCCAACTGGTACACTTAAATGTAATGTAATGTAATGTACACGGATGTTGAGAAATAGAATGGAATATTCACACTGATTCATTTACACAATGATTCAATTTTGAAGCGACAATGTGATAAAAAATGTCACGTTAATTCCACAAATAGGGGCAAAAACTCACAGCTGCCAGCATTATGACATGTGCAGTGTTAAAGCACCTGTCAAGACAACATAACGAGGTCTCATAGACATTCAGAATTGATAGGAGCGTTGTATCGCTGCATTTGAAGCTAATGTCTGACTAGTACTACTAAAACGAGACATTAACATTTGCTGTATTGTCAGATGTCGAATATGAGAGGAAAATGTATTTGTGAAACAACCATGGCAATATGAAAGTGCACGGTGTTAATATGGTTTCCGTGTCATTAATGGTATGTTTGTAGCGGTAGCTACAACGTAAATATTTAAGGGTCATAATCTGAAATTGAACCATTCAGATACATTTTCCATGGATTGCATGGGTGAGCAATTAAAGCTATAATTACTTTATTTACTCCCCTTTTCCACCACACATTTCAAATGCAAAACCATTCCATGATTTCACTAAAATGATAGATGTCCAACTGTGGCTGTAGAGGGCGAAAACCACTGAGAGCTTTTTCATGTTTTTCCTTGTGTATTTGTGGAGGCCCTCACACCTAGCACAAAGCTAGAACACTGTTTGACACACTAATATAGAAGGAGCAGCTTAGAAAATGTAGCAGATTTTTTGTTGTTGCTGTAAATTCATATAGATGTGTGTATTTCTTTATTTCCTTGTCAGAAATGATTGTGTCCCTGCTGGTGTTTTTTCAGCTTTATGTCATTTGTTCCTATAGGTACTGGTGTAGACTTACCAGTGTCATAGGGGATAGTGTGTAGGTAGGGAACAATTTGCAGCATGACCACAGGTCACAGGACCACACAACTTGTGAAGAACTAGTAGGCCAGCACTGAACAAAGCCCCTATGTATCTCTTAGATTAAACACAACATAAACAACACTATCAGACGGGGCCCTGTACTAATAATAGTATAGCTAAGAGGATAATAATATGTTCTGACATTATTTGAGGATGGGCAGATAGCCTATGTCACAAAAAAAGTGTTGTGCTTTTAACTTAAAATGCATTATTCATAAGCACTTCTGCCAGGGAGGCAGAGTATGAATTATACATAGGCCCACTAAGAGGGAAACATATCATGTGCATTTTGAAACCTCATCTCTGGTCCTCAAAAAGTTTGCTCGTGAGTTTGTTAAATGAAAATAACATCACTCAGGTGGATGTGTGCCTGCCATGTGGGGAGTGAATTCATAGCCTAGTTTACTACCAGAATTATCAGTCAGATCAGTGAAGCTAAAATGAGATGATAGAGAACATAATAAATGCCCCATCATCAGGAAAGTTGGCATATTTGAAAATGTGGGGGCTGAGGAAATGTCAGAGCATGTGGTATCATTTGCCATAATTTGATCATGTTGAGGGAGGCTGATGGGGCAAAACCTAAGGTTGAACCCCATCTTTGAAAGCTTAATAAAGCCTTTATAACATTTCCATAATGGTTTAATAGACGCTTCATGTCATTCATAAGCGGCATATACATGCTATAAGGATGGTAAGGGGTTTTGCCACATTTGTCAAAGCAATACACGTAGGTCTACACCTTCTTTATAACAACATTTCTATTGTATGATTTACAAATTATTTCTGATGATATGAATATTTTATGAGTTATACATAAGCTTTATAAGTATAGCGTAGCTTATGCTCTAACTGCGACTGAAGATGTCAAAGGCCAATATGGACTACAATGGGGTTGAAAGAAAAGTAACTAGCCTAGTTTTGCAGACAAAAATGGGACTTTACCCGTGACAAAAGGTGCTCTAAACAGAAATGAATAACAAACTCACTTGCAATGCAGGTATGCTCAGTCGGCGTCGTCGCGAGACAGTAGATGTCACATTCTGTGGCGTTGTTTAGCCTTCCGAAAATGATAACGTTTGAAATCTGACTCCAAACTAATAGTAGAAAATGTGTATCACCGTAGGCAATGTAAACGTGTAATACTGCCTCACGTAGACCCACTGCTTGGTAAGGTTTCGCAAGTTGTCAAAAAGTTTGCTTCATGCAGAGAGCACTTTTCCTCAAATTACATGCATGGAAATTACGTGATGCTTTAGAAATCTCTCACGTTTTCATTTAAGTCATCGTCCCCTGAAAACTCCGGAATGACAAATCCAGGCATAGACAAATCCAGGATATATTAACACTTAAAATAGTCAAATAGTCTGGCAGGTGTTAGGCTCTATGCGTTTGTTCTTCCTCCACCGCTATCTGAGCTCTAGTGTTCAAGCCGCTTGTCCCATTCTTGCTACCTCTCAAGCCAACCGTGTCACAGTTAATTAACTACCTCAGTGCCAGTCAGAGTGAAACTGTAGAACTGGCCATTTTTTCCCCTCTAGCAAGACCAACGTGAGACGCTCTTTCTGTCCTGTTTTTATTTGCATTTCAAAACTAAACTATATTGAAAAAAAATGTTTTATCAAATCTGTACAAGATGGGTAATCAGAAAAGACAACTTAATCCAGATAAATCAAAATGTGAATTACTGCTTTATAGGAATAAGCAGACTTTTTAATTGACCACATGATGTACATGATAATTGTAATGTTAATAAGCCTAACAAACAATTGAAATAGGTAGCCTACCAGTTCCCTATTTTTTTTAAAGCATGTATGTTTAGCAAACACTCTCATCAACATCGAACTCAGGGGCCTCTCATCAACATGGAGTCTGTTGTCCCTTCTTAAGGAGTTTAGATGGATATGACAATGAGGGAGAAAGGGAGGAATGAGAGAGGCCCCTGAGTTCATGCTGTGCAATTCAAGAAAGATGTTGCTGCTGTCATTGTTCATTTGGCACTATAGGGCACTGGGAAAAGGCCAGTGTCTAGGAATTCCAGAGATTCCGGCATGGCGGTCCAGCTTGGTGGCATGCAACCAGAAACACTTTGCTCCGCTGGAGTCTCCACAAAACGGGAGAGGTGAGACAGGGCAACCATGGGGGGGGGATAAGATGGGCATTCACACACTGCAAAGCCATTCGTCCCCTGCCTGTGTATTCCCAAAACAAATCAGCAGTCTCCATTGCTCATTGTGCAAAATTGCACCATAGCTAACCTTAAACACTACGAAGCAAGATCTTTGTGAAACATCTTCCTTAGTGAATAACTGAAAGGCAATGACAAATGGGGGGTGCCTTGATGTCATCTGTGTTTATCTACTACACTTAGATTTTTAAAAGGTGGTATCTCGAAAAGGTTTCTTTGGTTGTCCCCATAGGTGAACCCTTTGTAGAACCCTTCTTGGTACTAGGTAGAACCCTTTTGGTTCCAGGTAGAACCCTTTTGGGTTCCTTGTAGAACCCTTTCCACAGCCGAAGAACCCTTTTGGAACCCTTTAAAAAAGGATTCATCATCATTGTGACCAAGCGTGTCATTTCTTGGTCCACCTAGGCACTGAGGGACTACTCCACAGCCTTCCATATCCGCTCCACACACTACAGTCCTGGGAAGTATTGTGCACTAGGAACTAAGCTTTCCTTTTTGAGGAAGTGACTTGTCCATTACAGGATACAGTTCCGAATCGGTAGTGAACACCACTTACTATGTACTAGTACTGGCTTAACTATTTACACTTGTTTTAACGTTTCCCAGCAAACAGTAATCTAACAAAATCTTAATGCATTTTGTTCTGAGTCAGTGTACCCCTGAAAGTGTAGGAATATAAATATAGCCACATCTTAGGGGAGATCATCCTGACGTTTCATAGAACAAAAGCTACAGTGACTGATGATGGGGCTGTGACTTTGTGTGATCCTTATGTCAACTAGCCCAAAGGGAAATGTATTATTTGTGGCTACCACCTGCTTTTATTCATTTTGGGATGACAGAGAACCATGGAGAATTTTACTTTAATTGAACGTAATGACAGCTATACTCTCCCCCTTTAGTAATCTACACGCTGCTGATATATCAAGTTATAGTGTTTTGTTAAGATGTTAAGATTTAGTGTTTTAAGATGATATATTATCATGAATTATAAACCAGTTTAGCCCTGGTTGTCCTTTGGGTGAAAAACAGAAGCTGCAGAAAAATCCCATAATGAATAATTACTCATTAAAACTAGCAGACCTGATGTTCCTGGAAGTATTATAATCTAAAAAGAACTCATACTGTAGATAGTAGAGATAAACAAATGCAAATGATTTTGTAAAATATCATTAATTGATCAAATTAATGAATTCCTAAAGTCATCATATAAGTGATTCATTGGCTGGAGTGAATCTAGTACCTTGGGTTGGTTGACTCTTGTGTAACTGACATTCAGGGTGTGTGTGACAGAGTTTCCTGAGCTGGAAATGAACAATATCCCTTACGAGATGTAGAACAGGAAACACAGAGTTGACATCCCACTTCTGTGTGTGGGTGTTCTCTCACAAACTCATCCCCATCATAACTTGCTGACTCCATACTGAAATGATCCCCATCTGTTTTTGAACCAAACCTCTATGTGCTTTGGAAAAATACACTCAAGTATCTCCTGTTCTATGTATTGTGGACATGACATGCACTGTTGTTGTTGTCCTCCACAGACCTTAACTTCTCTGAGTTTGAATAACCAGTGTTGTGAAAGGAGATTCATGTTCACTATGCCAACATGCATTCTAAATTCACATTTAATCCCAGGATATGGTGTAAACACTACCTCAAGGGAAAGCTACATGTATATCCATAGCTGTTAGCTAATATTCCAATGTGGCCAGAAAAACAGTATTTTGTGACAAACAGGTGTCCTACATGGAAGCATTAATTATGTAAAAACATTTTATGAAATAAAACAACAGAGACAAGCTGTGTTTTACGTGACACAAATCCTAATTGGCTCTAACTATAATGTTCTGCATAAATTAGCCATGCCCCCACTGGGCTGGGACTCCAAGCTGTTTTCAGAAATGTGCTCCCAACAGGATCCCTTTAATTGTTGAGAACAAAATACTACACAATACATTTTTCTTCAGTAGAATCGCCATAACAGAGTCCTACTGTTCGCAGCTGCTCTAAAGCATACTCATGATAGTACTCTGGCTGCAGAGATGGAATGGAGAGTCTGGGATATCTGTCCAATGAAACGATAAATCTTTCACTCCTTACAGTACATTAGTGCAGGAAACCGCAGAAAAAAAGAAGATTCTGGAAATGCTTTAACTCATTAATGATGTATGCTCTTTTCATTTGGCATAGATAATTCTCCAAGATAGCTCTTGAAAAGTAATGAGACAGAGAAGCCCAAATTCATCTGGATTACTGTAATGGTTTATATCATGTTCACTGACATCTCAGTAGGCTATCAGGGATGGGAAATTTTTCAAAGCAGCTACAACAAATCAATAGGCTTTAAAAAACGTCTTGGGAAAATCTTGTTGTGCATGGATATAATTCAAAAGTTCCTTTTTGGGAGAAAACGTCCATTACATTTAGACATGGATGAAGGTCATCTGTAGCTGTACATCTTACCACAATGGACTTCATTTAGCCAACTCAAAAGACGCCACTGTGGTTTCTTTGAACGTAAACAACCTATCACCCTAGCGGAATGGTGGTGGTGGTGGTGTGTGTGTGTGGAGGGGGGGGGGGGTAGAGTTTAGGCAATGGGGGGTTGGAAGGTTAGATCAAGCCATTCTTCTGGTGTACATAACACTGTCATATCAAAGGAGATGGGGCTAATTACCCAACTACGAACCATTCTGCTCTCTACTAGAATATGCGTTTGTGGGGGGGGGGGGGTTGTCTGTCTTTCTGTATTTGTGTGCATATGTATTTGTGAGTCAATGACTGTGGATGTATGACTATGTGTAGTTCTGCTGTGTGAAATCACAGGCAGTAGTATTGCTGTTTACAAAAGCATGTTTAGTGCCAAAATGGGACAATTCCACTGCTATCTCAGAACCAACGGTGGACATGTAAATCCACCCAAGGGATAAATCTTCAATATAGGACAAACTGTCCCTGTTTGTTCACTGTTGTCAAGCACAGCACAGTTATTTTTATTTTCTATGAGATATGTTTCAAAGTCACAAGAGTGTTGCACCTCTCTTTTGACTGCTAAGTGTGTTCAACGGGTGTGTTTAATGTGTTCACACTTTGCTGAGGGACTTTAATCATGCTCTGAGCAATTATATTTTCTACAGCCCGCCAGCAGGAGACAGAGAAATGGGTGAACTCATGCAAGTTATCATCCGTCTCCCCCCAGGCTGCTCCATTCAAATGTCATGGCATCAAAGTGGTGGAAAGTCCTGGCCTGTCAGACAGCATCAGGAGCTTGTCAGGCCCTCCGGTGGGATAACCCCATCCAGTGAAATGGAAACCATCTCTCTGTTCATTTTCTCTGTTCAGATACAGCATCTTCTCTCTCAAAGACAGTGGGAGCTGCACCATAACAGAGGAAAACACAGACAATGTCATTCCTCTGAACTAAATCCTGAATATGTATTTTGCAATCATTATAGGAATTCATATCACACATGAATCCCTTTATAGTTTGTAGTTTCCTGGAAAAACTGGAAAATACTGAGAACCATCTTGAAGCATTTAGTTTGAAGATTGGGTTTCAATGTGTCCCCCATAGGATGGGCTTGGCTTGGAGGGCTTTGATATTCAGACTAACTCGTTGGGGATTAAGCATGACCTTTGAACCCATAATCCCCAACAGCAAAACACAGAGTTGGGAAAGGACTACAACTGTCAAAACTGCAGCCACCAGGTCATGCAGTATGCTTCTGAGCTGTGACAGAAGTATAACAGAACCACATTATCCAAACAGTAAACTTATCTAAAGGGTACACTTAGGATTGTATACACAAACATACCCGCCAATTAAATGTTATCTTGCAAAACCAAATTATTTGAACATTATATTTTTGGGGTAGTCCAGCAGATGGGTGAAATAATTGTTCTGGTGACTATTAAACACTCTGAATCTGAATCCATTGCGGCCTAGAAAGCCGGCAGCCCGGAGTTACCTCTTCACTGTCGACGTTGAGACTGGTGTTTTGCAGGTACTATTTAATGAAGCTGCCAGTTGAGGACTTGTGAGGTGTCTGTTTCTCAAACTAGACACTCTAGTTTGTACTTGTACTTGTACTCTTGCTCAGTTGTGCACCGGGGCCTCCCACTCATCTTTCTATTCTGGTTAGAGCCAGTTTGCGCTGTTCGGTGAAGGGAGTAGTACACAGTGTTGTACAAGATCTGCAGTTTCTTGGCAATTTAACGCATTAATTTCTCAGAACAACAATATACTGACGAGTTTCAGAAGAAAGTTATTTGTATCTGGACATTTTGAGCCTGTAATTGAACCCACAAATGCTGATGCTCCAGATGCTCAACTGGTCTAAAGAAGGCCAGTTTTATTCCTTCTTTAATCAGGACAACAGTTTTCAGCTGTGCTGACATAATTGCAAAAGGGTTTCCTAATGATAAATTAGCCTTTTAAAATGATGTGCCATTGGAACACAGGAGTGATGGTTGCTGATAATGGGCCTCTGTACGCCTATGTAGATATTGCATTAAAAATCTGCCGTTTCCAACGACAATAGTCATTTTACAACATTAACAATGTCTTCACTGTATTTCTGATCAGTTTGATTTTATTTTAATTGACAAAAAATGTGCTTTTCTTTAAAAAACAAGGACATTTCTAAGTGACCCCAAACCTTTGAACGATAATGTACATATCCTTAAAAATATGAGTAGAAAAGTGGCAAAAACATGTGCCAACTTAATTTATGTACATGTTTTCATGGCTAGTTCCAATAGTTTACTTGTAAATGCTGAAAAAATATATATGGGTGTTCCCTGAAGTCTACTGATTGCAATAATATATTAAGTTTAGTTAAAATCCCATATGTCCAGCAGAGAGACATGTGACCCATTATAAGGAGAGCTTTCAGTCTTTACACAAAGTTAATAAAATAGTATATAAAGATGTCTAGCTATAGTGCCATTGCAGATGTAATAACCTAATATACCACAGCATTGTTGAATACTTGTTTCTGATTGGCTAGAACGGCATTCTAGAATGGACTGAATGGATTTTTTTTTTACAGTCGCTAGGACCCATTTCTCAAAACTTAGGTCACTTTTTCAAAACTCTTCACACAGTTCTCCTAACTAACTTTCAGCTTAGGACAGCAGTTAATTTCACATTCAAAATGCCCTAAAACTACCAAAACACTTCATACATGTCTTAAATCAATAAGTCACACAACAAGCACACGTTGTCACTCATAAAACAATGACCTAAACAACACTAACAGGTAACATTACACAATGTTTTCTTTACAAATCAAGAATGACACCTCTCTACGTGATGCAATATGCTTCAATATGTTTTATGTCATTGAATGGCATTGAGTGATTCCAAAATACAATAATTTGTATATACACCATCTACCAATACAGATACAGTAGCAATACTAGTCAACCCTGTCTTATCCATTTGGCCACAGGTTCTCATCCACATCACATCTTATGTCATCTTGGGCAATACACCTAGGAAAGAATCATTTGGCATGCCTTGTCCATCCCTGGCAATCTTCTGCAGATATGTCCAGGAATCCAGCATTCATTGCATCCAGGAGGGACATTTGATCATGTGGATGGTGGTCATAAACCTTCCACCTCCATGAGGAAAATAATTCCTCTATGGGGTTGAGGAATAGAGAGTAAGGAAGGAGGAAACGTGACATCATCCTGGGATGGGCTGCAAACCACTCTGTGACTGCACGGGAGTGGTGAAATGCCACATTGTCCCATATAATTACAAATGTCGGCCGATTTCGCCTCACTGTAACCCTTTCCTCACCTGACACAACCCTTCCATAGAGGTCACCCAGGAATGAAATGAGATGCTCGGTGTTGTATGGCCCAAATAGCGGTTTGTGTAACAACAATCCACCATATGATATTGCTGCACACATTGTGATGTTGGCACCCCTCTGGCCCGGGACATCCACTGTGGCTCTTTTTCCAATCACATTCCTTCCTCACCGCCGTGTTTTGGCCAAGTTGAAACCAGCCTCATCAACAAAGATGAATATGTGGGGTGTTTGCCTGGCTTCAATCTCCATGACTCTCTAAAATAAATCCACAAGGCAACATAAGAGTTAGACTATTACAGTCGTTTACATTATACCTTAAAACATACCATTGTGTGCCTCTGCCCTGTTTGGTTTTGTACAACACCAGTTCTGTATTTTATAGTCATCTTACCTGGACTTATTGGTTTCTGAGTTGATTGACTCGTTCAGAGCTCCTCTCAAAGGGGACAGTGTACAACTGCTTCATCCTGACTTGATGTTGTTTCAGGACTCTAGAAATATTTGATATGCTTACATTGTCTGCCAACACTTGTCCCGAATCTCTGTGAGTTTTATTCAATTGTTTCTGATGACCATATCAACGATTGCAGTTTCCTGCCCAGCAGTGAAAATCCTACCTCTCCCGCCTGTAGGAGCTAACCATTGGGTACTAAGCAGAAATACAAAAGCAATTACACACAAGTAGGTTAGGAGGCTTTGCTCAATTTACTTATGTAATGCGTAGTTCAGTCAGATGCCCTTGCAGAATGCACATCTTACCTGTTGTTTTGCCGGAAATTTCCCAGAATAGATGCCACTGTTGAGCTTTGCAGATTTGGCTGCACTCTCAGACCAGCCTCTCCCATTGATAGATCATGATTTAGTACATGATCAATTATAGTAGACCTAAATCTCATTTGAGACTACAGCTCTTGATCTTCCTCTCAGTCTTCTTCCACCATGCATACGTACTCCTCTCCCAGCCACTCTTCCTCCTCTGTCAGCCACTTCTCTATCTCTGGCTGGGTCCATGTTTACATTACAGTATATCATTATTCCTAAGATGTCCCCTTTTATATAGATGGTAATGTAATTGAATGACTAATGTGTGTAGGTGTTCAGCTACAATGGGAATCAGCTGTGGTTGGTCTAATTGTTTTGATAGTATTTCATTTTTTAGATTTAGAATATATTTCAATACAGTATTACTGTAGAAATGTAGCAAATGTATGTCTTATTCAATTTTGGGTTTTGAATTTAAGTTTAATTAACAGTTTTGAAAAGAGTATGTAAACATGTGTAAATTGTCCTGTAGGTACAGAGTTGGCATGCCTTGAGTTTTGGTGGTGGTTGTCTGAGTGAGAAAAGAGTTCATGAAAATTGAAAGATGTAGTCATTGAATGCATTTTGTGCCAAACCAATGAAAAATGATCCATAGTTTAGCACACATAGACTGCTGTTATGCTCACTGTGTGAAGAGTTTTGAAAAAGTGACCTAAATATTGAGAAATGGGTCCTAGCGATTGTAAAAAACTGTAAAAACTGATTACGGGACAGTTGGAAAATATATTGGGACTCCATGCAATCATGACTCAATACGCACCTACACATGCATTCCGTAATTGCTACAAAGTTAAAGAAAGCTAAACCAACAACTACACAAACTGAAATTAGTCCAAAGAGGAAAAAACGTAGCTAGCAAACTAGCTAGCGTTGATTTGTTTTGCCCACATATTTCTTTGGAGCATCTGATGACCTAATGTGTCATGTGATGAACATGAATTTCTCTGGTCCCCTCCACTGCAAAAGCTGTCAAATCCTCCCACATGTTTCTAGTTTGACCAGCTGTTTTCAGCAACTGATATTTTGGAATTCGGTTGTCATGTCGGGAGGTTTGCTAGCAACAAGCTATTTAGCTAGCTTCTAGCCTAGTGTTTGATATGCATTGCCATCTCTGCATAATTAACAGTCAGTGTTGGCGAGTGTCCTGACGAGAATGCAAATCTTTCTACCGATGACAGCATTATCAGCTTATTGTTATGGATGTATCCAAATGTCAATAGAAAACAGCTACTTTGCTGTTATTCTGTCTGCCGAGGTCGAGACTGTTACCCTTGGCTAGCTGGCGAGATAACAGCAAGCAAGGGATAAGACCGTTGCCAGCGAGCATAGCAACGGAACATATAGAACGAACGTCTGGGTCGCGTCTCAACCAAAACATGAGAAAGTATGAATTTGCTTATAAAAATTATAATATCAATGATTTTTTTTCTACTGGTAAATGTGGGCTTTCATATGGTTTCAATTGGCAATTGTCCTATAAGCAGGATAACCACATTTGTTCTGGACATTACTTTGGAAAAATAAATTCCCATTATTTATCTCTTATGCTGCGTTTAGACGAAGGACGCAAACACTGTCATAACAGTCGGCATAACCGGACAAGAAAGCAAGACAGATGGTGACTGCAAAAGCAAACCAACACGAAAGCAAAGATTTTCATAACTAAATCTCAATGTTCTGTCTGTGACCACAGCAAACGTTGTTATGGTGATTTCAGTAAACAAACAGTGCAAATTAACCTCCGGTTGAAAACAATGCTATGGCAGACGTCAAAAGTTTAAATATTTGTACTTTGGTGGAGAGACCCGTCTACCGTGGCAACTGACGGCATTCACCGCCAGCCTCAAGGGCATTTAACATTGTGCTCTCATTGAAAACAATGACATCCGGTTTGCCGTCTACCTTGTACCATGTAAACGTGACATTACATTAAGTTTTCCAAAATTACCGCCAACCAGCTACATTGGTTCTAATTCGACAAGATTCACATGGCCATATCTCCATAAATAATTGGTACATTAAGCCAATGGTGGCTTAACATGCTCACGGTGGTGTGGAGAACACAAATGGACCCATGTATGGCTTATGTTTGTGTCCTTTAAACTTTATGCAGAAATGTAGTGGAAATGTCTCCTAAATTACTGTTCAGTAATTTGAATTTGGCTATAACTTAATTAATAAGTGGCATATTAAGCCTAATGATGACTTAAAAAGAACAAGGTAATGTGGAAATGCTATCAATTGGATCATGTATATTTTGAAAAATAATAATGAAAATATGGCCCAAAATGCTGTACAAATCACATTTCTTGAAATTGACAAAATACAGAATATTATATTTTATACCATTGTAGTTAGTGGACTTTAAGGAACACCAATTTGACAGTTTTAAGTGTTTAAATGTCAAATCCTGAAAGTGCCGAAGAACAAAATGTTCAAGAATCAGTCATTTTGGTAGATTTTTGAACACTTTTTAACCACTTTTCTATAAAATATTTAAAGGAAGTAGGTGCCAGGCATACAGGTTTGTGTCAACAACTGCAACGCTGCTAGGCTTTTCACACTCAACAGTTTCCCAAGTGTCAAGAATGGTCCACCACCCAAAAGACATCTAGCCAACTTGACACAACTGTGGGAAGCATTGGAGTCAACGTGGGCCAGCAACCCTGTGGAACGCTTTCGAAACCTTGTAGAGTTCATGACCCAACAAATTGAGGCTGTTCTGAAGGGGGGGGGGGCTTCCCAAAACTGTTGCCACAAAGTTAGAAGCAAATAATTGTCTAGAATGTCATTTTATGCTGTAGCGTTAAGATTTCCCTTCACTGGAACTAAGGGGCCTAGCCCGAACCATGAAAAACAGCCCCAGACCATTATTCTTCCTCCGCAAAACTTTACAGTTGGCACTATGCATTTGGGTAGGTAGCGTTCTCATGGCATCTGCCAAACCCAGATTCGTCCGTCGGACTGCCTGATGGTAATGCGTGATTCATCACTCCAGAGAATGCATTTCCACTGCTCCAGAGCCCAATGGCGGCGAGCTTTGGTGATCTTAGGCTTGTGTGCTGCTGTTCGGCCATGGAAGCCCATTTCATGAAGCTCCCAACGAATAGTTATTGTGCTGAAGTTGATTCTGGGGTCAGTTTGGAACTCGGGAGTGAGTGTTACAACTGAGGTCAGACGATTTTACGCGCTACACGCTTCAGCACTCGGTGGACCCGTTCTGTGAGCTTGTTAGGCCTATCACTTCGCAGGCTGAGCCTTTGTTAATCCTAGAAGTCTCCACTTCACAGTAACAGCACTTACAGTTGACCAGGGGAACTCTAGCAGGGCAGAAATCTGACGAACTGACTTATTGGAAAGGAGGCATCCTATGACGGTGCCACATTGAAAGTCACTGAGCTCTTTAGTAAGGTCATTCTACTGCCAATATTTTTCTATGGCGTTTGCATGCTGTGTGCTCAATTTTATGCACCTGTCAGCAACCACTGTTGCTGAACTAGCCAAATCCACTAATTTGAAGAGCTGTCCACTTACTTTTGTATATCCAGTGCATTCGGAAAGTATTCAGACCCCTTGACTATTTCCAAATTTTGTTATGTTACAGCCTTATTCTAAAATTCAATCGTTTTCCCCCCTTATCAATCTACACACAATATGCCACAATGACAATGAAAAAACAGGTTTTTAGAAAATGTTGTAAATGTATTACAAATAAAAAAACAAAATACTACATTTACATAAGTATTCAGACCCTTTACTCAGTACTTTGTTGAAAGAACTTTGGTAATGATTAAAGCCTCAAGTCTTCTTGGGTAGGAGGCTATAAGCTTGGCACACCTGTAATTGGGGAGTTTCTCCCATTCTTCTCTGCAGATCCTCTCAAGCTCTGTCAGGTTGGATTGGCAGCGTCGCAACACAGCTATTTTCAGGTCTCTCCAGACATGTTCGATTGTGTCATGTCCGGGCTCTGGCTGGGCCACTCAAGGACATTCAGAGACTTGTCCACAAGCCACTCATTCGTTTTCTTGGCTGTGTGCTTAGGGTCATTATTCTGTTGGAAGGTGAACCTTCACCCCAGTCTAAAGGTGCTGAGCACTGGAGCAGGTTTTCATCAAGGATCTCTCTGTACTTTGCTTCGTTCATCTTTCCCTCGATCCTAGTCTTCCAGTCCCTGCCGCTGAAAAACATCCCAAGAGCATGATGCTGCCACCACCATGCTTTGGGTTTGCCAGGTTTCCTCCAGAGGTGATGGTTGGCATTCAGGCCAAAGAACTCAATCTTGGTTTCATCAGACCAGAGAATCTTGTTTCTCATGGTCTGAGTCCTTTAGGTGCCTTTTGGCAAACTCCAAGAGGGCTGTCATATGCCTTTTACGGAGGAGTGGCTTCTGTCAGGATGCACCTGAGCTCATTTTCGAGTCTCATAGCAAAGGGTCTGAGTACTTATCTAAATAAAGTATTTCTGTTTGCAATTTTGAATGCATTTGCAAAGATTTCCAAAAACCTGTTTGAACTTTTTCATTATGAGGTATTGATGAGGATTTTTTTATATTCATTTTAGAATAAGGCTGTACCATAACAAAATGTGGGAAAAGGGAAGGGGTCTGAATACTTTCCGAATGCACGGTATAGCGTAACATACCATAACGTAACTGTAAGACGAAAAACAACACATCATTTGTTATTAGACTTAAGGATGATTGTGCTGAATGTTCATGTTTTTTCTCATAGTGTGGCCAAAACTAAACAGCACGCGACATAGGATAAATGTGCTTTGATGGAAGCAATACAGGTTGGCTAAGCTATAGCTTGTTAATGTCACCTGCTCTGAAATCCGATCAAAGAGTGTTTACTCATATCACTCAAGAAGATCTAAATGCATATTGTCATGAAACTGCGTGAGATCAAATGGTTATGGTTGGCATAGTTGGCAGCTTGGATGTTTCACCTTTAAAATGAGAAGAATTAGGCCTATCATTCATGATTAGCAGTGATGATGGCCTATTTTGAAATTAGGTTTGCCTAATTTGGCGTTTGGGGGTATTAAATGTCCAAACATTTATTCAAGTCAGTGTGTGTAGCCAATGGCAGATACTGCATTTGTATGATGCGTTTTATGCATATAAAATTATATTATTCAACAGGTTAAGGCGCATAGTACTACACTACTGAGAATTAGGTTCAATCTGCAATGGCAATATAGCTAGACATCTTTGTTAGACTTTCACTTACTTTGTGTAATGGCTGAAAGGTCTCATCATAAAAGTATTTAGTTAAAATGGGTTACCTGTCTCTCTGCTGGACATAATACATTCCTATGAAATTTTACCTAAAGTGACAGGTACAGGTAGAGCAGGTTTCCTGTAATTTTACTTCAAATTTAAACAAAACACAATATCATATTATATATCATTGCAACCAGTAGACTTCAGGGAACACCTTCATAACTTTGTAGAGTGTTTACATGTAAACTATTGGAAATAGCCATGAAAACATTTACTAAAAACAGTGCTAAAAATTTAAAGGATATGTACAGTCTGAATTCAAAATGGATTAAATAGATGTTTTTTCTCACCCATCTAGACACAATACCCCATAATGACAAAGTGAAACCATGGATTTAGATATGTTTGCTAATTTATTGAAAAGGATATCCAAAAACACTATCTTATTTACATAAACATTCAAACCCCTGAGTCAATACACCCCTTTGGCAGCGAATACAGCGTTGAGTCTTTCTGGGTAAGTCTCTAAGAGCTTTGCACACCTTGGTTGTACAATATTTGAACATTATTATTTAAAATATTCTTCATACTCTGTCAAGTTGGTTGTTGATCATTGTTAGACAGCCATTTTCAAGTCTTGCCATAGATCTTCAAGACGACTTAAGTCAAAACAGACATTTGCATCCTGTAGCACTAACTCCAAAATGTTCTGGGACACTGTAAAGTCCTTGGAGAATAAGAGCACCTCCTCCCAGCTGCCCACTGCACTGAGGCTAGGAAACACTGTCACCACCAATAAATCCATGAAAATTGAGAATTTGAATAAGCATTTTTCTATGGCTGGCTTTCCACCTGGCTACCCCTACCCCGGTCAACAGCCCTGCAAACCTCACAGCAACTTGCCCAAGCCTCCCCCATTTCTCCTTCACCCAAATCCAGATAGCTGATGTCCTGAAAGAGCTGCAAAATCTGGACCCCTACAAATCAGCCGGGTTAGACAATCTGGACCCTCTCTTCCTAAAATTATCCACCAAAATTGTTGCAACCCCTATTACTAGCCTTTTCAACCTCTCTTTCGTATCGTCTGAGATCCCCAGAGATTGGAAAGCTGCCGCGGTCATCCCCCTCTTCAAAGGGGGAAACACTCTAGACCCAAACTGCTACAGACCTATGTCTAGCCTACCCTGCCTTTCTAACGTCTTTCGAAAGCCAAGTTAACAAACAGATCACCAACCATTTCGAATCCCACCGTACCTTCTCCGCTATGCAATCTGGTTTCCACGCTGGTCATGGGTGCACCTCAGCCATGCTCAAGGTCCTAAACGATATCATAACCACCATCGATAAGAAACAATACTGTGCAGCTGTATTCATCAACCTGGCCAAGGCTTTCGACAATGTCAATCACCACATTCTTATCGGCAGACTCAACAGCCTTGGTTTCTCAAATGATTGCCTCGCCTGGTTCACCAACTACTTCTCTGACAGAGTTCAGTGTGTCAAATCGGAGGGCCTGTTGTCCGGACCTCTGGCAGTCTCTATGGGGGTGCCACAGAGTTCAAACCTCGGGCTGACTATTTTCTCTGTATACATCAATGATGTCGCTCTTGCTGCTAGTGATTCTCTGATCCACCGCTACGCATACGACACCATTCTGTATACTTCTGGCCCTTCTTTGGACACTATGTTAACTAACCTCCAGACGAGATTCAATACTCTTAAATGGAAGCAAAACTAAATGCATGCTCTTCAATTGATCGCTGCCCACACATACACTCCCATCCAGTATCACTACTCGGACGGTTCTGACTTAGAATATGTGGACAACTACAAATACCTAGGTGTCTGGTTAGACTGTACACTTTCCTTCCAGACTCACATTAAGCATCTCCAGTCCAAAATTAAATCTAGAATCGGCTTCCTATTTTGCAAGAAAGCATCCTTCACTCATGCTGCCAAGCATACCCTAGTAAAACTGAGTATCCTACCTATCCTTGATTTCGGTGATGCCATTTACAATATAGACTCCAACACTCTACTCAGCAAATTGGATGCAGTCTATCACAGTGCTATCCGTTGTGTCACCATATACTACCCACCACTGTGACCTGTATGCTCTCGTTGGCTGGCTCTCGCTTCATATCCATCGCCAAACACACTGGCTCCAGGTCATCTATAAGTCATTGCTAGGTAAAGCCCAACCTTATCTCAGCTCACTGGTCACCATAGCAGCACCCACCCGCAGCACAAGCTCCAGCATGTATATTTCACTGGTCACCCCCAAAGCCAATTCCTCCTTCGGCCGCCTTTCCTTACAGTTCTCTGCTGCCAATGACTGGAACGAACTGCAAAAATCACTGAAGCTGGAGACTCATATTTCCCTCACTAACTTTAAGCACCAGCTGTCAGAGCAGCTCACAGATCACTGCACCAATACATAGCCCGTCTGTCAATAGCCCATCGAACTACCTCATCCCCATACTGTTATTTATTTATTTTGCTCCTTTGCACCCCAGTAACACTACTTGCACACTCATCTTCTGCACATCTATCACCCCAGTGTTTAATTTGCCATAATGTAATTATTTCATCCTTAAGATGTGTCTACAACTTGATTGGAGTCCACCTGTGGTAAATTCAATTGACTGGACATGATTTGGAAAGGAACACACTTGTCTATATAAGTTTCCACGGTTGACAGTGCATGTCAGAGAAACAAACAAGCCATGAGGTTGAAGGAATTGTCCGTAGAGCGCCAAGACAGGATTGTGTCAAGACACAGATCAGGGGAAGGGTACCAAAAAAATGTCTGCAGCATTGAAGGTCCCCAAGAACACAGTTGCCTCCATCATTCTTAAACGGAAGAAGTTTGGAACCACCAAGACTCTTCCTAGAGCTGGCCGCCTGGCCAAAGTCAGCAATCGGGGGAGAAGTGCCTTGGTCAGGGAGGTGACCAAGAACCCGATGGTCACTCTGACAGAGCTTCAGAGTTCCTCTATGAAGATGGGAGAACCTTTCAGATGGACAACCATCTCTGCAGCAATCCACCAATCAGACTGAGGCGAAGGTTCACCTTCTAACAGGACAAAGACCCTAAGCACACAGCAAATACAACGCAGGAGTGGCTTGGGGACAAATCTCTGAATGTCCTCGAGTGGCCCAGCCAGAGCCCGGACTTGAACCCAATCAAACATCTCTGGAGAGACCTGAAAATAGCCAGAGACGCTCCCAATCCAACCTGACAGAGCTTGAGAGGATCTGCAGAAAATAATTGGAGAAACTCACCAAATACAGGTGTGCAACGCTTGTAGCGTCCTACCCAAAAAAGACTTGAGGCTGTAATTGCTGCTAAAGGTGCTTCAAAAGTTGAAGGTTGTAAATACTCTCTGAGGGCATTTCTGGGCCATTTTATTGTGTTTTTATTTAATAAAATGTTAGGTGTGCTTGCAAAGCAAAACACAACTCTAGATTTATTACATAGTCATATTATTATTTGATTTCTTTAGTTCGATCTAGAGCTTAAATTATTTAAGTAATTAATACAAAACCAACTCCAAATGCCCAGACTGACCCAACTGCTTGAGAAGAAAACAAATCATAGCATTTATAGTTTTTGAAATATAACATTATTTAAATGAGCTCCCAATGTCCCATAGACTTAAATGTAAAAAAAAAAAAACTAAACATTCTAGAACTATCTCCTTCTACATTGTTTAAACTATTAATACCAAACCAACATTGAGATGTTCAGACTGCCCAAACTTAGATTGCTTGCCAAAGGATATTTGATACTATGTATACTTTTGGAACTATAACCATTTTAAATTGTAATACATTAATATGGGTTTGAATGAGAACCATAGGAATAAAGTGGTAGCTATTCAGAATTATCCTGCTCCTTTGTTAATTAAGCTACAAGACCAACTTTAAAACATTCAGGCTATCCTAACTTCAAATTCTCTTTATAAACTTTTTTTATTACCAAAATTAGTATTAGCAAAATTACCATAACATAACTCACCTATAGTAATACCAAACTAACTTTCACATGTTCAGGCTATTCTAACTTCAATATTAGTTTTTACTTGATCAATTATAACTATATACATTTGCATAAATATGCATAAAATCTTTCAAGAGACACCAAACCAACTTTCACATGTTCAGGCTATCCTAACTTCAAATTCTTAAGAAATGTTTATCAACTTTAAATATATAAATGTGCATACTTTTGCATAATATAACTCACCAAAAGTAACTCCTGTATTTTTCTACATGTACTTTTCTAGTTTTATTTTGTGTTTTTATTTTGTTTATTTATTGTGTTTCCATACCCCCTCAAACAATCTGAAGTATATGTATCTGAGTTAAGAGTAAAAATGTCAATCATGATATGAGATTAGTTTGTTATTGATTTACAGGCAAACACTTTTATAATTTAGCGGTTGCCTTGAACAGGTATCTGCTAGTTAACAATTTTCCATATTTTGGATGGTTATTTTACAGGTGAACACTTTTATATTTACGACTCAAGGTCTGAAAAGTGGAAAAGTGTCATCTCCACAGAACTCCATATCTGTTTTGTCCTGTCAAAAATACCTTGCCTGAGGCACTTTTCTGAGAGCTAGCAGATTTGTGGATGTGAGATTGTCAGTGAGAGATAAGAGGCAGACACTTTAGACTTGAAACAAAATATGGGGGGAAATATGCATATATCTCCGGAAAGAGAGAGCGAAAAGGAATGTGCAAAATGACCCACCTCATATGGAATTACACAGAAATGGTTTTTACATTGTAGTATACTTTTGCGTTCAGAAAGCATTATTAGCTTGCATTATCCAAGTCAAAAGAAAAAGAGATCTACACCATATATAATTATTTGCATTACCCAATGATTGAGCATATTTTTTGTCATGCATGTTTATATTAAGAAGTACATTGTAAAAACACTTGATACTGTAGTCTTGAATTTAATTTAATTACATTTTGGGATTGCACATAAAACAGACATCGACAAGATGTGCAATGTAATCTCCTATGAAAGTAATCTCATATGAAAACACTTCCAAGGTGATCTTATTCGATCAGGTCAATGTGACAACTACTATAGGTCTACTCATGAATGACCATACTGCACATCTGGCTATATTGGACTTCATACTGAACATCTGGATATATTGGACTTTCCATACTTCACATCTCCACAGAAACAAAACACTGGTCCAAGTGCTTATTTAAGCAGATGAGGAAAACACTGTGATTAGCTCAAACTGTCCTCACTTTCAAGACTACACCTTATACTTTGAGATGGTGTGTTTTCCTCAAAAGGAAATAGCTTTCGATTGTATCTTGTATTGGCAGTCTGTTTGTGTCATTGTAAATGCTGCCAAGGGTTTTGATGGCTAGCGTTTACAGAGGAAGTTGAATGGGTAATAATAAGCACCTGCCAGCATGAACCATAAGAGTAGAGGTTTTAGAGGATGTAACACTGTACAGGATTCTCCTAAAGGAAATGCTTTAAATGACAGGCCTGGGAAATGGATCTGGTCCAGCCTGAGGTGTGCCTAGAGTAAGGAGTTATGTTTTAGCCTCATATCGCAAAGTCTCATGTTTACCCATGCACACCAAATAAATAACTTTTGTCCTTTAGAAAAAAGGCTCTGGATATAAATAACTGGATATTCCTTTCGAGTGGAAAGACTGATTCATACAGAGGGACAACTGCTGGGTCTGTGGAAAAACTGACTAATATCTGTGAAATATGAAAAACACAATGGAGACGTTTAGAAACCGTAGGGCTAATGTATAGGCAATATTTTTGCTTGATGTCAGTGACACTGTGGAATGTTAGACCCATTGTGTACATGAGATATTATTCAGTTTGTGGTAAAGATTAAGTGGCTAAAGGTCAATGGCAATGAAGGAGTGTCAGGAGCAACCAAAGAGGCTGAAGGCACTGAAACAATGCGGAGGCTCTCAAAGGTTGTGAAGAGCATTGAGGAGTACATGTACTGTAGGAATCATGCATGTGGGAGCGAGGAGAATGGGTTTTATTTATACTTCACCTTCTGACTGAGACTCACCAGGGAGCTGAGAGAACTGCAGCAGGCTGCTACTCACAGGTGAAAACATTATTAAACAGGGCTTTCACATTGCAGGAAGATACATTCTACCTTTGTCTTTCACAGAGTTAATCTGGATTTATGGAGAATGATCTAAAAGGGATTGTGGAGGGTAGCTGTTATTTAAAGGTTTGTGGGTAAACTGATTTTGTTTTCTTACAAAAAATAATAAAGTAATGACTGCAACAGGTGATCCAAAATCAGAGATACATTCAAATATTAATTTTATTCATTATTTTATGAATTTTTGACAGAATGTCCAATTTGTACTTGCTTGCTGAAACACAAATGTAGCCAACACTATAAAACAAAATGATTGTTCACGTTTTCACTGTTTTTTTATTGACAAATCATTTTTAAGTGTATATTTTTATTTCAAAGGCTGCAGAATATATTGCCATTCCAGCCATGCACACTTCTTCATAATCAGTCTAGAGAGGCAAAAGAGTCCGGGGCTATGCTATGTATTATAGCACCATCTGCTGCTGAACAAAGAATGTGGTGCTGGGTGCTGTAGATACTGTAGACCAGGACTGGTCTCCGCCTGGAGAACTAATATGGAGTTCTTTTGGTCCAGCCCTGTTATAATATACCTGATTCAGTTATAGGTCATGGTGACCTCCTTTTCCTGTAGTTTTTCATTCACTGAAGGGATGGCTATGTTCAAGGTTCCTCTGGACGGAATAAGGAGAAGGGTGCCAACCATTTCACATGATGATCCCTGAAATAGTTTTCCATATTATTACAATATAATAAAAAACATGCCTTTGTTAATGGGTGGGGTTAACAATATCACAAACACTTGTTGAGTTGGAATGAAGTTGCAACACTAAGAATGAATCAAGAAAGCACATCCAGAGCAGAGGCCTACCTGTGATATTTTTGTCCCTTTCTCCTTTGATATTCCATTTCATCCACTGTCCAGACAGCTCCCTTGCCTCCCTCCACTCGAACAAAACACTTGTGGAGGCTAAGATTATGACGGACAGCGTTCTGTGGTGGCAAAGGAATACAGCTTGTGTTAGGATCTCGGGAGTCAATATTCCTCAGAACTCAAATGGAAGATTCCAAGTTAACATAATGATCCAAGGAGAAGCCAAACCTTCCATGTGGCCGTGTTGTGTCGGAAGTAGAAGAACATTGTGGTGAACCAGTTGTAGATGTCATTCAGAGAGCGCTGCTTGTCTGGAGACTCCAGGATAGACTGCAGACAGACATGGCGGACATTCACAGTAGACTTGTGCAATTGAAACAGCTCACATGAAGTCTAGACATAAATAGAAGTCTTGCTACTCATGTAGTCCAATACAATGGACTCGATATTAATGTCCCACTTGTGTAGACAAAAAGGTAGAATGTTGCTGTCTTTCAGTTCAACAAAGATGCATGAACTACAGATCAAACTGTATTAGTTGCTCAGCCGCTCAGCCAGACTCTCGACAGTCTACCTTTTCCTTTACTCAAGTGTGCCTTTACCTGAGTGTTCAGAGGGACTCTACTGTCTGATTCAGACAACTCACCCATCTTATCAGGCAGGCGTAGGTGTACGGAGGCCGGATGTTGTTGTATTTGTAACACTCAACACTCGGGACAAGATCTGTGGGGTGCCCAACGAAAGCAAACATGCTGGGTCTTGAGTTTGGATCAGATTTCGTGGCAACGCGAAAGGCATCATCACCAAAACAAACAAGCAAAACACTTGGAGGAATGCAAAATGGAGTGGAACTTTCTCTAGCTTAAGAAAAGTGAATCAGCAGTCATGCTATGTGAATGTTATGTGAATGTTACTCCGTGTTGAAGATGAGCGTGAAATGGTGTTACCTGGGAGTAGATGGTGGGGAGTGGCAGCGGGCCAATGCTCATGCTGTGCCAGCTCCTCTGGCTCTTTAGTGGAGCAGCGTGGCACTCCATCTGCTGCCAGGGCCGGGGATGGGTTCTGGGGCAGGACTAGTGCCAGGCTGTGGCTGTAGGGCCGATCTGAACCTGCCTTCTGACAGGGAGAGACAACCAACAACACAGACATTCAATATGGTTAGGGGTTGGGGTACATTTCTTAAAAAGGGAAGGATAATGGGCAATGGCATGGGAGGTTACTATAGGCATTTGAAGGCATTAGCCAAAATAGGGAATCCTTGAGGAGTTACCATGTTAGTTGATTTGTGTTCAGACAGGTGCAGATGGAGTTGCATTGCAAAGAGTTTCTGTTTTTCCACAGTCAGCTAAAGAAAGAGAGAAGATGAATCAAGGTTCATTAGGGGCCACATTTCCACTTAGTTGGACTTGGAGCTTTACAACCTTTCTCTGTTGTCAGTGTTCACTATTTGGGACTTTTCTGTAAAACTGTCTATTATACTGTATGTAGAACTACAGGAACAAACCTGGGTCTCCATGTATTGCACCATGTCTTGTTGTACCCTCCACTGTGCAATGCTTCTGTCTCCATGGCCATGGTCAGAGTGGAGGTGTCTGGAGATGTAATCAAAGTCATGACTATAAAGAACAGCACCCCAACTGCATAACAATGACCAATGAAATATACTGGTACTCATGACTCACTTCAAAAAACGTGGAAATTCTTCAAATACCGCATCGCAGCCTGGCCAGCAGCAGAGTCCGTTGAGAAACAGAGCACTGGAGCTCTGTAGGGTTGGGTGACCTGGCCTGCAGAAGGAAGGGAGGAATATTATCAACTCAGGACTGAACGCAATCAAACCAGCCTTGCATTGTTTATGCCGTGTCTGTTCACACATGCACACACACAGAGGGCGGCTCCTAATAATGGCTGGAAAGGAGCGAATGGAATGGCATCAAACACATGGAACCCATGTGTTTGATGCAGTTTATGCGATCCACTCATTCCTCTGCAGCCATTACCACAAGCCCATCCTCCCCAATTATGGTGCCACCAACCTCCTGTGACACAAACACATTACTCACTCATGATGCCTGGTGATGATGGAACTCTGCTTAGGATTGGCTCTCCTCAGGGGAGAGGGGTGACGAGTGGGCCCAGGAGAGTGCTCAGAGTGTGGGGGTGAGGACTGTCCACGGCTCCCTGTGTCCACCTCCACCTTGCACGGTGATATGGGTTGAGCTGAACCGGCCGCTGTTATAGTGCACAGTGTTGGAAAAGAAAGATAGAGAAATATTTATATTATTGAAAAAGACCTACAGTGGGAAGAAAAAGTATGTGAGCCCTTTAGAATGACCTGGAATGACCTGGAATGACCTGGAATGACCTGGAATGACCTGGATATCTACATAAATTGGTCATACAATTGTATCTGATCTTCATCTAAATCACAACAATAGACAAACCACAGCTTAAACTAATAACACACAAACAATTATACTTTTTCATGTCTTTATTGAACACACCGGGTAAACATTCTCAGTGCAGGTTGGAAAAAGTATGTGAACCCTTGGATTTAATAACAGGTTGACCCTCCTTTGGCAGCAATAACCTCAACCAAACATTTTCTGTAGTTGCGGATCAGACCTGCACAACAGAATTTGGGACCATTCCTCTTTCCAAATGTTTTCAGTTTCACAATATTCTTGAGATGTCTGGTGTGAAGCACTCTCTTGAAAGGTCATTCCACAGCATCTCAATCAGATTGAGGTCAGGACTGACTGGGCCACTCCAGAAGGTGTATTTTCTTCTGTTCAAACCATTATGTTGTTGATTTACTTCTGTCTTTTGGGATGTTGTCCTGACTTCTGTTGAGCTTCAATTGGCGGACAGACAGCCTTACATTCTCCTGTAAAATGTCTTGATAAACTTGGGAATTCATTTTTCCGTTGATGATAGCAAGCTGTCCAGGCCCTGAGGTAGCAAAGCAGCCCTAAACCATGATGCTGGTGTGCTGTACCTTTTTTTCTCCACACATAGTGTTGTGTGTTCTTTCCAAACAACACAACTTTAGTTTCATCTGTCCACAGAATATTATGCCAGTAGCGCTGTGGAACATCCAGGTGCTCTTTTGCAATCTTCAGATGTGCAGCAATGTTTTTTCGGGACAGCAGTGGCTCTTCCATGATGACCAACCATGAACACCATTCTTGTTTAGTGTTTTACGTATTGTAGACTTGTCAACAGAGATGTTAGCATCTTACAGAGATTTCTGCAAGTCTTTAGCTGACACTCTAGGATTCTTCTTACCCCCATTGAGCATTCTGCGCTGTGCTCTTGCAGTCATATTTACAGCACGACCACTCCTAGGGAGAGTAGCAACAGTGCTGAAATTTCTCCATTTATAGAGAAATTGTTTTACCGTAGACTGACTTTTGAATGTACTTTTGAAACCATTTCCAGCTTTATGCAAGGCAACAATTCTTAATCTTAGGTCTTCTGAGATCTATTTTGTTTCGAGGCATGGTTCACATCAGGCAATGCTTCATGCGAATAGCAAACTCAAATTTTGTGAGGGTTTTTTATAGAGCAGGGCAGCTCAAACCAATATCCAATCTCCAATCTCGTCTGATTGATTGGACTTCAGGTTAGTTGACTCCTGACTCCAATTAGCTTTTGGAGAAGTCATTAGCCTCGGGGTTCACATACTTTTTTCATCCTACACTGTGAATGTTTCAATTATGTATTCAATATAGACAAGAAAACTACAATCATGTGTGTGCTATTTGCTTAAGCACACTGTGTATGTCTATTGTGACTTAGATGAAGATCAGATCAAATTTTTGTCAAATTTATGCAGAAATCCAGGTAATTCCAAAGGGTTCCCCTACTTTTTCTTGCCACTGTAGAAACACTTTCCATGAACCTCCTATATGAATTACGCATAATGACTGTATAGAATTGTGTACAACATATGCAATGACACTATTTTTTTAAGCCACCAGTGTTTCCATTCAAAAGTGCGACCCTACACCCACATTACCTGGGACAACAGGTAGCCTAGTGGTTAGAGTGTTGGGCTAGTAACTGCAAGGTTGCTAGAATAAATCACTGAGCTGAAAAGGTACAAATCTGTTGTTCTTCCCCTAAACAAGACAGTTAACCCACTGTTCCCAGGCCGTCATTGTAAATAAGAATTTGTTCTTACCTGATTTGCCTAGTTAAATAAAAATGACCTATTTTGGGAAGGGGGAATTTAAAAAATGTTTTGACAATGAAAAGCTATAATGGTTTGGTTGTAAGGATGCTGCAGTAGGAGAGAAGAGCGGAGAGAAGTAAACTATGGAGTTGGTTTTGGATTCTATACATCCATTCTACATCCATTCTACATCCATTCTACATTATTACACAGCAGTGTCAAGGACATTGTTTCTCCATCAAGAGCTGTTTTATTCTATCTTCTCATACGACGTGATAGTTCAGTTGTATATGTACTGTAAGGGTGCTGCTGCAGAGGGTCAGTCAGAGCAGAGCTTACCCTGTGGTCGTACGTGGGCAGCCAGGACAGCCTGGCGTAGGACAGAGGGTCTGTGCTGGCTCAACTGGGGGCACCGAGACACCCGCTGCAGGAAAGGTCTCCCCTCCTCCTCACTGGAACACTAGGAAGGACGCATAACAACATGCTCACACTTACAGTACCCCCCTTTCACCAGCAGGGAGTGCTCTGAGCAAACTCAAGCAGCTTTTTTGCTAATATCAGTGTATGCATTACATGAATCTCTGGTCAGAATAGGGCCTTGAAACATGTTATAATAGGAGGTATAAGAATAGGATAATATCCTACCTGCTGTAACAGTATGTTCTGGAGCTGAGATGAGGCCATAAGTGGACCTCCAGGTCCAATCATCAATGGGAAACCCATCTATAAATAATGGACATTTATTTATATCATTCATCTATCTCACTATTAGGAAAAACTCCATGTAATGAAAATATAGATATTGCCTCCTGGGAACTTGTCTTTAAATTAGCATTATTATACAAAATATAAGAGACCAAAAAAAAATCATGAAAAAGCCAACTGTGTGGAACTGACTTGATTTACACTTTAGCTCTATACTTTCCATTGATATTTATTTTAGTCTTCTTCCAATTATGTGTTACATGTTGATTGAAACCACAGCAGCAGTTCAACCAATACCTGAGTAACAGAGGTACGAGCATAGAGCCGAGGTGAGACAGAATCATTTGGCTTGGTACGTGTGTCTGGCTCTTCTCCGTGTTCACCCCGCCGATCTCGCTGCTGCTGCTGTCTACCACTGTTCAGCCGCCCACTCTTCAACCTCTCACTCTCAGTCTGTGGCATCCCTGGGCTTGGTGCAGAAGAGAGGAAATGGATGGTTAGTGCTAAGTGCATGCTACCGCCAGGAATGCATGGGTGGTGGTGGATAAAAGTTGTGAATGTGTAGACAACATAAACAATTGCAAATAATCACAAGTCACAGTAGATCATCCCCACACAGGGCACCAATTATGTAGAGATGTCCATATTTGTAAGGATATGTTGTATTTAGTCTTGCATATATTTCAACATATGACATTAAACAACACATAGCTACAATAAAAGAGAGAGAGAGAGAGAGAGAGAGAGAGAGAGAGAGAGAGAGAGAGAGAGAGAGAGAGAGAGAGAGAGAGAGAGAGAGAGAGAGAGAGAGAGAGAGAGAGAGAGAGAGAGAGAGAGAGAGAGAGAGAGAGAGAGAGAGAAAGGGGGGTGGGGCATACAAATGTGCTCTTTGATAAATGTTAGACAGCAGCAGGTTTGGAGGCATGGCGTCTTTTGTTCCCTTATCAGACATAATGAAAGGTAAAGGAGTTCAAACACAGTCTGGGCTGAGAGATGTTGTGGTTGTGCACAGGTGCAACTACACAGTCATTGAAGCGTACAGAGACAGAACTGATAGCAGCAGGTATCTCAAAAACATACAGTGATTCGAACAGTGACATAATTAGTTGTTGTTTTGGCTCTGTACTCCAGCATTTTGGATTTGAAATGATACAATGACTTTGCGGTTAAAGTGCAGACTGTCAGTTTTATTTTGAGGGTATTTTCATCCATATAGAGTGAACCGTTTAGAAATTACATCCCTTTTTGTACATAGTTGGGCTGCCTGATGGGCTGCCCCCAGGTGGTAAGGGTGGACAACAACACGTCTGTCACACTGATCCTCAACACTGGGGCCCCTCAGGGGTGAGTATTTAGACCCCTCCTGTACTCCTTGTTCACCCACGCCTGCGTGGCCAATGACGACTCCAACACCATCATTACGTTTGCTGATGACGCAACAGTGGTGTGCCTGATCACCGACAACGATGATACAGCCTATAGGGAGGAGGTCAGAGACCTGGCAGTGTGATGCCAGGATAACAACCTCTCCCTCAATGTGAGCAAGACAAAGGAGCTGATCGTTGACTACAGGAAAAGACGGGCCGAACAGGCCCCCAGTAAAATCAGCAGGGCTGTAGTGGAGTGGGTCGAGAGTTTCAAGTAACTTGCGGACCACAATCACCAACGCTCTATCATTGTCCAAACACACCAAGACAGTCGTTAAGAGGGCACGACAAAAATCTTTTCCGCTCAGGAGACTGAAAAAAATTGGCATGGGTCCTCAGATCCTCAAAAAGTTATACAGCTGCACCATCGAGAGCATACTGACCGGTTGCGTCACCGCCTGGTATGGCAACTGACCATAAGGCGCTACAGAGGGTAGTGCGTATGGCCCAGTACATCACTGGCACCAAGCTTCCTGCAATCCAGGACCTATATAATAGGTGGTGTTAGAGGAAAGCACATAAAATACTCAGAGACTCCAGTCACCCAAGTCAAAGATTGTTTTCTCTGCTACTGCATGGCAAGCGGTACCGGAGCGCCAAGTCTAGGACCAAAAGGCTCCTTAACAGCTTCTAACCCCAAGCCATAAGACTGCTGAACAATTAATCAAATGACCACCAGACTATTACATTGACCCCCCCCCCTCTATGCATAGTCACTTCACCCCTACCTACATGTACAAATGACCTCTAACCTGTACCCCCGCGCACTGACTCGGTACCGGTACCCCCTGTTTATAGCCTCGTCATTGTTATGTTATTGTGTTACTTTTTATAATGATTTACTTTAGTTTATTTGGTAAATATTTTTTCTTAACTCTTCTTGAACTACACTGTTGGTTAAGGGCTTGTGAGTCAGCATTTCACAGTAAAGTCTACACTTGTTGTATTCGGGGCATGTGGCAAATAAAGTTTGATTTGATTTGATTTGACTCAAGGATGTAATAACTGCCAAAGGTGTTTCAACAAAGTACTGAGTAAAGAGTCTGAAAATTATGTAAATGTGATATTTCAGTTGTTTTTTTATACATTTGCAAAAATTCTAAAAGCTGTTTTTGTTTTGTCATTATGCGTATTGTGTGTAGATTGACGAGGAAAATAAACTATTTAGGCAATAAGCCTGTAACATAACAAGATGTGGAAAAAGACCAGACCACCGTATACAATTACAAATGCACGCTCTTACCCAGCAACCCAGGAAGAGGAAACAGGAATTCAGTAGAAATAGAAAGTACTGAAGCTCTTTGTGGTTTCTCGCTTTTATCTCCACTTCACGAGCAAAACCAAACATATCTCCTGTAGAGAGAGCTCAGATCAAAGTAAAGAGAAGACTGAATCAACAAGTCACATAACAGGCATTAAATGAATAAGCAAATCTTTTTTATTTGGAATTGAGAGCTACATGTTGATATCACACAGATTCGTAGAGTGTGATTTGATGAATGGATGTGCTACAATATCATTACAAGTAGAAGATATTAACATTTCTTTCAACACTTCTCTCAACTGAGTGCAATGACATTCCGCTTTTACTGTAGTCTAGGAGTGGGTTTGATGATCAAAATACCATATTTGCATTCAGTTACGTACTGTATATAAAGCTATTCATCGTGTGTCATATCTAAAGTATTTCTCTTCGAGTTTTCTTACTACTCACTAATCTCCCATATCTAAGATATCTGTCTGTTGTTGGCGCTTTGGTATGAACCTGTGGGTGACATTGATTTGAAGAGGAGCTTTTTTTGGCCTATAACACTACACTAGGGGAGGGAGAAATTATAAGCAGAGGAAATGTTATTGTTAATCTTTGATCCACAAAGACATGATTGAAATGTATATTTTTCTCAATTCTTTTACCTTTAACTCATAATATGTTTTCTTTTAAATTAAAATGTTCTATTTGAATGAGAACAAAACATATATAAAAATACATTTGAGTATACTGGAGTGATGACATTATCATGTCCAAAATTTACTGAATGAATCTAAATAGAAAAATCAGTATGAAACCAAACTATGAATTTGATCTTCATGTAATACCAGATTCATGTAATACCAGTTCTACAGCTTTTTTATAACATACTGAGCAAATTAGCAATTTGCTAACATTTTTGCAGATTAAATGACAAAGTCAGGATATTTCTTGAACATTTATGTCCAGCTTCTATATTTCGAGATGTTGGGCTGTAAAGGAACGTTTAAAAAGCAATAGAGATAGAACATAAACGACTACTCACGATTACTCATGTGGCATTAGCATGCAGCGTAAATCCAGCCACAACAAGTGAGGTGTGTAAATGCTGGAATGAGCAGTTCTCACATTCTACGAACCCACACTCTACAATCATGTCACACTGACTCAGAGCTTCCATTTATAACTATGGCTAGTACATCGTTATTGGCTTTTACCAGAATTTAACCTACATTTACTATTCTATAAACTACAATACAAAGAATTGTGCTCATTCCCTCATGTATTAATCTGTTCATCCTAATCTGATCTTTAAATTAGGTTAAGCATCAATATGTCCATTAGAAACACAACCTGATCGTCCTGAAATGTTTTGATGAGTTTCTGATTAAATGCATGTTGTGAAGCCTCAATACTTTATTTTTAGAATCACTGCAAATAAATCATAGAGACTAAATGCTTTCTTGGTTTCTAACCTAAAAATGTATATCTCACAGATCAAAAGTAATACAATTGAAGACCAAAGTATAGCAGTACAAATTCTGCAAGGTGATTCATAGTTTTTGACATTGATGTACCGAAAACATTACCATATTCCATCATATGTTTTTTTGTGGTAAAAAAGTACAGTTATTGACAGAGTCAGATAAACCAGAATGTAGGGTAATTTTGATTACACCGCAACAAGAGATGATAACGGTACACATTCTTGAAAAAATGACATTCTTGTACTATATTTAAGCAATAATGCATGAGGGGTTGTGGTATATGGTCAATATACCACGGCTAAGGGCTATTCTTACGCACGACGCAAAACGGAGTGCCTGGATATAGCCATTAGCCTTGGTATATAGGCCATATATCAGAAACCCCAGTAGTGCCTTATTGCTATTATAAACAGGCTACCAATGTAATTACAGCAGTAAAATACATGTTTTGTCATACATATACGGTCTAATATACCACGGCTGTCAACCAATCAGCATTCAGGGCTCGAACCACCCAGTTTATAATTAGGTATAATATCCAAATGTGCCACAGAACAAATTATGTTTGGTGTAAATACATGAAATTTGGCATCAACAGTAAAAGTGTCTAGACAGGCCACATTGGATTTTAAGATGATCATTATCGATCACACTTCCAGTGTCAATCAAAGTTGGGATTTAGAGAAAATATGAAAAAATCTAAAATACTAAAGCATTTATTTTTTAAAATACAAAAGAAACAAATACTATTGTTATTTGACCTGTTCTAAGCCCAAATATGCCAAATATAAACTGAGTGTACAAAACATTAGGAACAACTGCTAAGTCCATGACAGACTAACAAGGTGAATCCAGGTGAAAGCTATGATCCCTGATTGATGTCACTTATTAAATCCACTTCAATCAGTGTAGATAAAGGGGAAGGCAGGTTAATTAAATAAGTATTTTTAAGCCTTGGGGCAATTGAAACACGGACTGCATATTGGGGCGGCAGGTAGCTTAGTGGTTAGAGTGTTGGACTAATAACCGGAAGGTTGTGAGATCAAATCCCTGAGCTGACAAGGTAAAAAATCTGCTGTTCTGCCCTTGAACAAGGCAGTTAACCTGTCATTGAAAATAAACATTTGTGTTTAACTGACTTGTCGAGTTAAATAAAGGATTTTAAAAAGTATTGTATAAATGTGCCATTCAGAGGGTGAATGGGCAAGACAAAAGATTGAAGTGCCTTTGAACAAGGTAGGTGCCAGGCGCATCGGTTTAAGGGTGTCAAGAACTGCAACTGCTGTTTTTTTTTAACGCTCAACAGTTTCCTGTGTGTATCAAGAATGGTTTACAACCCAAAGGACATCCAGCCAACTTCACGCAACTGTGGGAAGTCTTGGAGTCAACACTGGCGGGTGAATTGAGGCTATTCTGAAGGCAAAAGGGATGCAACTCCATTTTAGGAAGGTGTTCCTAATGTTTTGTACACTCAATGAAGGATTCAACTTATTGTCGATTGTGAAATACAGCCGTTTCTGTATCACACTATATTTAGTCTATGGGCATATGGTTACTGTATTTTTACACATTTCATGGATCAAGTCTGTGGTATGTGTGTGTACACGTGCTTGTGAGAGAGGGAGATAAATAGGGCGAATTATTTAGCATGCCTCATTCTCTATTGATGTGCATTGGATTTTCTTATACTGTACAATATACTCTAGGAGTGTGTGTTAGTGTGAGTGTGTGTGTGTATTTCTTTAGATATTGTTTTTATATATATATATTGGTTCAGGCAATATATACACCAAAATGTATTAAGATCTGAACATGTTTAAGATCTGAGAAGGAGAGGAAACGTTGTAAAAACGATGGATTTGCTTATATTGCTTAATATACACTCCAGGTGTGTGTGTGTGTGTGTGTGTGTGTGTGTGTGTGTGTGTGTGTGTGTGTGTGTGTGTGTGTGTGTGTGTGTGTGTGTGTGTGTGTGTGTGTGTGTGTGTGTGTGTGTGTGTGTGTGTGTGTGTGTGTGTGTGTGTGTGTGTGTGTGTGTGTGCGTGCGTGCGTGCGTGTGTGTGTGAGAGAAAGAGTGTTTGTGGATTTCTTTAGATATGTTTACAGTGCCTCCAGAAAGTATTCACACCCCTTGACTTTTTCCACATGTTGTTGTGTTACTGCCTGAACTTAGAATTGATTCAATATTGATTATTTTGGGGCATGGGGTTATACAAGATACCCTATAATATCAGTGGAATAATGTTTTTCAAATATGTTTTACAAATTAATGAGAAATGAAAAGCGTAAATGTCTTGAGTCAATAAGTATTCAACACCTTTGTTATGGAAAGCCTAAACAACTTCAGGAGTAAAAATGTGCTTTACAAGGGACATGATGAGTTGAATGGTATCACTCTGTGTGCAATAATAGTTTTTGTTTCATTCTTTTTTTATGCTACTACCTCATCTCTGTACCCCAAACATGCAATGATCTATATATTCTCTCAGTCGAGCAGTGAATTTGAAACACAGATTCAACCACAAAGACCAAGAAGGTTTTCCAATGCCTCACAAACAAGGGCACCTATTGGTAAACATTGAATATCCCTTTGCGCAGGGTGAAGATAATAATTACACTTTGGATGGTGTATCAATACACCGAGTCACTACAATATACAGGTGTCGTTGCTAACTCAGTTGCCGGAGAGGAAGGAAACCGATCAGGGATTTCACCATGAGGCCAAAAGTGACCTTAAAACAGTTACAGAGTTTAATGGCTGTGGTCGGAGAAAACTGAGGATGGATCAACAGCATTTGTAGTTACTCCACAATACTAACCTAATGACACAGTGAAAAGAAGGAAGCTTGTACAGAATACATATATTCAAAAACATGCATCCTGTTTGCAACAAGGCACTAAAGTAATACTGCAAAAAATATGGCAAAGCAATTAACTTTTGTCCTTAATAGAAAGTGTTATGTTCGGGGCAAATCCAATACAACACATTACTGAGTACCACTCTCCATATTTTCAAGCATAGTGGTGGCTGCATCATGTTAAGGGTATGCTTGTAATTGTTAAGGGCTGGGAAAATGGTTGTCTAGCAATGATAAACAAACTATTTCTTTCATAATAATGGCCAAATGTTGCAGAATTCAGGTGTGGAAAGCTCTTAGAGACTTACCCACAAAGACTTACAGCTGTAATCACTCCCGAAGGTGCTTCTACAAAGTAGGGGTGTAGGGTTGTGAATACTTATATAAATGATTTCTAAAAACTTGTTTTCACTTTGTCATTATGGAGTATTGTGTGTAGATGGATGAGAGAAAAACACTTTTTTTAATCCATTTTGAATTCAAGCTGTAACACAACAAAACGTGGAATAAGTCAAGGGTTATGAATACTTAGTGAAGGCACTGTATATTGGTCCAGGCAACATATATACCAAACATGTTTAAGCTCTGATGATTTGAACATGTATTCATTCACATGATTTGATTCATGAAATGTGTAAAAACTGTAACCACATGTATCCAAGGACTAAATATTGTACAATATCAAAAAAGTACATAGTAGACGAACGCTTTGGTCGATTTAAAAAAAAAATCTTCAGATTTGTCCATCAGTAAGCTCAGAGAACAAGTTAACCAAATTCAATTAGAAATGTCCATTATGGACATTAATGGGTTAATAATAAAAGACACATCCAGGACAAGACCCCATGTTAGTCACAAAGGACTTTTCGCATCATGACTACCATGCAAGTGAAGAGTTCAATCCATCAACAGTTCATTGTGTTATGAATATCAGGTCTTGGGTCTTAACCCAAATCAATTTAAGAATTATATTGGATGAGATTGTCAATCATTTTATATTTATTCTTCTCTTGAACATACTGAATTCAAATAATATACCCAAAATGTAATAGATATCATTCCAGAGTCGTTTCAAATTTGTGAATGAGTGTGTCAGAACTGTGTCGACTGTGGTGTCATTGAATAATCCATTCACTGAGAAGTCCTTCTGTTGCTCAGTTGGTAGAGCATGGCGCTTGTAACGCCAGGGTAGTGGGTTCGATTCCCGGGACCACCCATACGTAGAATGTATGCACACATGACTGTAAGTCGCTTTGGATAAAAGCGTCTGCTAAATGGCATATATTATTATTATTATTATTATAAAGTTAAAAAAAAGATATTGAACATAATGTTTCAATGTGTAGAGGAATGATTGGATTGTTTTAGCCTAAATGATTAGTGATGCTTTAAATGCTTACTTTTACACCTGTTAACATCTTTTAAAAGGTTCATCACTACATCAGCCATTGCAAACTTTTCGTGTGTACTTAATCAAATCTATCAGCCGCTTTTCACAAAACATGCATTTTTCACTCTGTTGCTATATGCCTACAATCGCTCATCTATGTTACCCAACTGGTATACAATATTGATACTTTTTACATTTTTAAATGAGTAAGGTCCATGATCATTAGACTACACTATAAAATAGCTCATACACCACAGCTACATACAATCCACCACTCCAGATTACACCACGGTCTGGAGTTTTGCGTACCTAGCATACCTCTGGTGAACACGCACCCCAATTTGATAGACACTTGCCTACTGAATTATCTCCCTTCTGATGCTCAGAATGGTTTGCCAACAAATACTCTAGCTGAAAGCAAAGAAGTACATTCCTAAAATGCAAAGGCCACACACTAAAACAGACAGTTTTCTCACCTTACTCTGTATCTCCTGCTCACTTTCTGTCTTCCTGTTCTCAGGAGGAAGAGATGCTAGAAAATGAAAAAAGGTAAGAAATGTCTCAGAGGAAGGGGGGGGGTAGTATTCCACTAATGATGTTTGACGTCTATTATGCGTAAAAGAACACTTATACTACCAGCAATATATACAGTAATTGAAATGTTTATTGAAACAGGTTTATAAATATACACAATGTAAGGTTTATCAATAGTATATTTCTGCGATGAGATGATATTACAATTACTTCATATTTTAATTCATCATTAATTATTACTATATTAGGCAAGTAAACAAAAACCTATCTGCATGTTTTGTCTTTTGATTAAGTATATTTTAACATTGATGCTAATCTCTTTCAAAAGTATCTTATTGTTACATTTCCAATACATCAGATTCAGGTAACTTTTACAATAGCTATATTTGAAAGTTATTGATACTGACTAAACATAATCATGTGGCCTTGTATAATTCAGTGTGTGTTAACACAGTGGGTAGCCATGAGGAGTTGCATTCTTGAAATAAAGTTGCATAAAAGCAATAACATGCTCAAATTAAGATTACAGAGACCATGAACAAAATCATGATCCCCTTCATTCAACACTCACCTAAAGATGCCTCACGCAATGTGTGAGAGGGAACAGATGTGTGAAATGTGTGTTTGCAGAATCCAGTCTGTATTTATACCTGGAAGTTACTGAAGGTAAGAAAAACCTTCTCAAAAAGGTTTGAGCCTGCCAACAGAATAAAAATGTACTACAAACATTCACATCCAACATTATTGGCCTTGATAAAGATGAGCAAAGAAGACTGTATAAAATAAATAATACAAATAGTTTGCTATATTGAATCCTCAAAAACATTTTAAAATTATATTATTTCATACTAGTACAATGCTCAGAAAATAATATTTTGTTTAACAATATAATAAAATAACAATTTCATTTTGTGGGTCAATTAAGCATTTCTTTAGGGATTTTTATGTGTACTCGGGGTTATTGTCTTGTTGGAAGATTCACGTGCGGCCAAGTTTCAGCCTCCTGGCAGAGGCAACCAGGTTGTTGGCTAAAATATCCTGGTACTAGGTAGAGTTCATGATGCCATTAACCGTAACAAGGGCCCCAAGACCAGTGGAAGCAAAACGGCCCCATAACATCAAAGATCCACCACCATATTTTACAATAGGTATGAGGTTCTTTTCAGCATATGCATCCTTCATTTGAGGCCAAACACTGCGTGGCCAAAGAACTATACCCCAGTGAAACAGGAAGCTACGGAAGGTCATAATATTTTGACATCAACATTTTTTAGGTGGAATGGTCTACAATCCCTCCCAATGTGTACTCCAATCTCATAAAACACTTTAGAAAAATGCTCAGTGCCGTTTATCCTCGCAAGGTGAGGTATAGAAAGGTACTGAAAACAGGGGTGCCAATAATTTCGACCCCTATCTTTTTGAGGAGGGAATACATTTGACAAGTTCTCTGATCAATTGTATTCGTTTAAAATAATATAATTTAAAATATATATATCATACAATATAGCTCAGTATTTGGAATTTCTATTTTATACTGTCTTTTATGCTCATCTTTATCAAGCGTTCCAATAATTTGGGAGGTGACTGTAACTGTAACTGGGACAGGTTTGACACAAATAGGGCTTGCATGATTTAAGTGACTTACCCTACCCTCAATAGTCTGAAACACAACTTATTTCATTCCAAACAAATCCTTCAAGCCACAATGGCTATAAGGGCTCAGGGCCAGACCCAGATGCAGACACAGGAGGCAGATGGTTTGAGCCTTTGATATTTATTAGTTCCAAAAGGAGTAGGCAAGAGAAATGTCGTGGACAGGCAAAAGGTCAAAACCAGTTCAGTGTCCAGGAGGTACAGAGTGGCAGGCAGGCTCAAGGTCAGGGCAGGCAGGCGGGTACAGAGTCCAGAAAACAGGCAAGGGTCAAAACCGGGAGGACTAGTAAAAGAAAGAATAGCAGTAGCACGGGAAAAACACGCTGGTTGACACGAACTGGCACAGAGAGACCGGAAACACAGGGATAAATACACTGGGGAAGATAAGCAACACCTGGAGGGGGTGGAGACAATCACAAGGACAGGTGAAAAGACCAGGGTGTGACAATGACAGTGTACAGAAAGAGTTTGTGTTGTGATACTGTTGATTAACTGGGTAATCCACCGTATTGCACTGAATTAGCATAAGTAAGTTAAATGAACCTGGGTTGTCTGCATGCGACATGGAAGGTGTTCCTAATGTTTGGTATACTCAGTGTATGTTACGAATTTGCTAAATTTACAATATGTTACAAATTTTGCAAAACTTATGATATGTTACAAATTCTAGCTAGGTGGCTAATGTTACCTAGCTGGCGTTAGCTAGGCTAGGGGTTAGGGTTAAGGTTAGGGTTTAGTTTAGGAGTTAGGTTAAAGGGTTGGGGTTAGGGGAAGGGTTAACTAAAAGGGTTAAGGTTTGGGTTAGCGGAAGGGTTAGCTAAAATGCTAAGTAGTTGCAAAGTAACTAAAAAGTAGTAAGTAGTTGAAAAGTTGCTTCTTAGCTAAAATTCTAAAGTTGTCTGTGATGAGAATCGAACTCACAACCTTTGGATTGCTAGACATTTGTGTTACTTAACATGCTAAGTTGCAAACTAGCTAAAAAGTAATAAGCAGTTGAAAATGTGCTAATTAGCTTAAATGCTAAAGTTACTCGTGATGAGAACTTGCAACATTTGGTTTGCTAGACATTCGAGTTATACACCCACCCATCCACGCTGACCAACCACTTTCATTTTTGTCTTAAGTAACCATCTGTCTTATGTAACCATACCAAATGTAACATATTTGACAAATTTGAGTGTCCTGGATTTATATTTACTATGTTATGTCTAGTCTATCAGACCACATTACGGGACACAATGACCCTGAGGGGCCTACACTCTCTGCAGTGCCCTCTGCAGGCTCTAAACCCTGCATCTAGCCTACAATTACCCAGCACTGTCTCCAAACCAGATCCCTAAATAACTTTCCAGAGTACTCTCCTAGCTCCTTTTACCCATTTAACTATTGGACTGGCTATGAGGAGTAGGATTTATCATATGTACCAAGACACATTCGCCTGAAACTTGTATTCTCGTGTGAATGTAAAACACAGCTGAGGGAAAACAATGAAATTAACCTCATTCTGCGGTGGAACAGAGAAAGGACACAGATTGTTCTGTTTTTTACCACACATTCTGACATTCCTGACCACACATAGTGTATTGATACTTGCTGACAAGACATTTGAAAAGTACTTTTTTGTGAATTTGCATCCTTACCTCCTACATATTGATTTGAAAGTGATTCATAATGAAATTAATATGTCTCTGATTCAACTTTTCCTCTTTCCTCGCGTGAGAGGAGTGGTGGTGAAAGTAGGCAGTTGTTGACCTCAAGTGTGTCATAATCGTGACTTGCTGAAAGGTTACATTTTCATTGTGACAAACAGTAGTATATGCTCAAAACAGTAATAGCATGAAAAGTTCCCTAGAATGAAGGCCAGACGTAGGTTTATATTGAATGAGAATATAAGCTACTGCAAGAAGTTGTGCAATGTTTACCATCAGTATCATTTTCGAATTAAACAGTTTATGAAAATATCAATGTTACAACTGATGACATCAAAATGTGTATTTCTTATGAGAAATGTAATTTCTTGCTGTTGTGGTGTCTACTTTACTTCATCTTTTATGCTGTAATAAAGATGATGATCATCATTATCATTAATACCACCATCACCACCGAAAATTGTTAGCAAGGCATTTTACAGAGGAAACATTAGCATAACCAACGAAAAATAGTCCATTACGCAACGGGGAAGCCCACGCGAGGTAAAGTACGGCATTCTAAGCAGGTGTAAACACTTTGTTCTGAAAAGTTCTTTTTCAAGTTTTCAAAGGTCATCTATCTAAAATACACCACAGGAAGTTGCAAGGAAGCTGTTGACTTGAGCATCTCAATTTCATTTTCAATACATTATTATCAAACGTTACCCTTATTAGATAACAACTGAATTACAGGCCTTGACAAAAACCTTTGTGGGGTTTATTTTTCATAACTGTTTTTTTTAAATTAATGCCATGGTGTGTTTTTCAAAATGTTAGGATATAATTTGGAAATTCTGTAACAGCTACTGTATGATAGTAGACCTATTTTCATTCATCATCACAAATCTTTTTGTTTTAAACCAAGAGTTTAATCTGCTAACTGAAGCAACAAAATACACTGAAAATTACAGAAATATATCCATTGATATCACATGACTTTGACTGAATGCAGATTGACCAAATGTTTTGTCCTAAAACATATTTCAGAACTAATTAGCCTTGCTGTATTAATAGCTTGTCATTGACAATAGTCTCATCAAATTTCAAAGTGGCCTTTTTCTATTACTATTTTATGACAATGGCCAACATACAATATTAGTAATTTAGTACAGGGTTATATAGAGTTAGATAATGACTTTACTTGGTAATACTCATATTGAGATGTCTTAGTTCCAGTACCACCGTATACAGTATAACAACCTTGAGGTCATTTGATTTAATTCTAACTACCCAATGGTAAACATTACACAACAGTATTTTATATTCTCATTCAATATAAACTTAAGTCTGGCCCCCTTTCTAGGGAAATACCCATCAGTTTAACAGACCATTCAGATAACACTGTTGTCATACCAACAGATGAACCATAAACATGTGAGTACAAGGCTATTGAGAGAGATGAACCATCTCTGTTAAAGGGAAAGTTCACCCAAATTACAGCTTTAAGTAATTGTATTAATAAAGTATTCTAAAGACATACAGAATCTGCAATCCATAGTTTTGCGTAGCTTAATACTATATTCTCATCTTAATATTAGTATCATACAATATAAAACAATGGGGGGTAATAAGCCCAGATCTTCCAGATAGCATTGGATCATAGACTCGCCAGATCCTTGGCCTACACATCAAAGACTGCAGGTTCCTAGACTACTCCATATGATATTCAGCTATTTTTTTATGGTCTGTCGACAAAGATAGGAACAGTTGTCCAGGAATCATGACCAGTAGGGACAGGCTACAGTTCACTTTGCCTCCCAGCCAAGATCTTACCTGGGACCAGGCTTCCCGGTTGGTGGATGCACACTATATGCCTCGTTTGCCATACACACAATGGCAAGAAGTTCCTAGAAGTTCATTATTATGTCATATTCACCATTTACTTTGACCTTGGCTGAACAAGCTTATACTAGGACACAAATTGAATTTAAAAGATACATTTTTACATTCTTCCCTGGCCCCAGAGAATGACGAAAACCTCCAATGGATTGTTGCTATGATTTTTGGGAGAGTTACTCTGTGTCCGGTTCTCTTTCCTAAATATTTCCCTTTGTCAGGCGATGCCATCTGGTCGCCTAGCTTCCAGCGGTTTAGACAGCTGTCGAGGCAGGCATGACGGCACTCGGCACAGTGTTGTGTCATGCCGAGACAAAACACCTTTTTACCATGGATTTAGAGCAGGATTAAATGATTGGGCACCAAGAGCCTTACAAGGGAAGTGACTTACAGCACCGCTTTTTATGTCAATATCAACATCACCTGGTGAAGCCGTGTGGTCTGATGCATCCACAATGCAGTCTGACCTTCACTAATACTATGGAAGTATTTGTAGAGATGATGACAGTGATGATGGTGATAATAATGATGATAAGGATGAGGATGGGGTTGAGGATAATGATGATTATTATTATGATTATAATTACCATGATGATGATTATTATGATGATGAGGATGAGGATGGGGTTGAGGATGACGATGATTATTATTATGATTATAATTACCATGATGATGATTATTATGATGATGAGGATGAGGATGGGGTTGAGGATGACAATGATTATTATTATGATTATAATTACCATGATGATTATTATTATGATGATGAGGATGAGGATGATTCAAGTCCAAAATGAGAAATAGCAGTGAGATGAGAAATAGCAGTGCACCTGACTTTTACTTTAGCTCTCTAGTGGCAGCTGTTGCTTCAGTCTGACCCTTGATATATAGTGAGCTCCAAAAGTATTGTGACAGTGACATATTTTTTGTTGGTTTGGCTCTGTTCCGTTTGGTTCTATTGGGTTCCTAGTGAATCTACCCCTGTTCCTCTTTGGGCATAGGTAAAACAGTTTGGATTTGAAATGATACAATGGCTATGGTAAATAATGTATTGTGTTATTCTGGAGACACTTTTAATGTAAATAAGAATAGAATATGTTTCTAAACACTTCTACATTACTGTGGATGCTACCAGAATTACGGATAGTCCTGAATGAATCGTGAATAATGATGAGTGAGAAAGTAACAGACGCACAAATATCATACCCACCAAAAAATGCTAATCTCCCCTGTTATTGTAATGGTGAGAGGTTAGCATGTCTTGGGGTATGATATAAAATGCTAATCTCCCCTGTTATTGTAATGGTGAGAGGTTAGCATGTTTTGGGGTATGATATAAAATGCTAATCTCCCCTGTTATTGTAATGGTGAGAGGTTAGCATGTCTTGGGGTATGATATAAAATGCTAATCTCCCCTGTTATTGTAATGGAGAGAGGTTAGCATGTCTTGGGGTATGATATAAAATGCTAATCTCCCCTGTTATTGTAATGGTGAGAGATTAGCATGTCTTGGGGGTATGATATTTGGGCGTCTGTTACTTTCTCACTCATCATTATTCACGATTCATTCAGGACTATCCGTAATCCTGGTAGCATATATCATTTCAAATCCAATTGTCACTGTCCCAATACTTTTGGAGTTCACTATATAAACAATCTATATTTACATATAAATATACTTTGCTATCACATGATCAGGTCAAGTAATACTTTATTATAGGGCCTACCACCATGATGGGAAAGCAACAACATTAAAAACAATAGCCTACAGCAATTGAAATATATGCTTTGTTAAAAAAAGGGGGCTCAGTAACTTCAAACTGTCACATCATGAAGAGGGGAGATAATATTTCCAATATCCTTTCCGTGTAGTGAAGTTATGTGACAGATTGTGTATCACACGGATTCTTTTTTTCTCTCGAACACGGTACTTCGCGCCTGTCCTATTCCGGAAGATCCCGAATTTTACCTCGCTAATTCCGAAGGGAACCGAGGGAAACCCGAGGCTCCGCGCATAGACGAGAGCCGCTGTTTCCAATTCACCATTGCTAACAGCCATTTCATTTAGGTCATTTCTAGTTTTCATTATTTATACAATGACTGAGGATGGATTCCGAACGACTTGACATGTCCGTGAAAGACCTGGGATTTGGGATTTATCACCGCAAACAATGAATCGTTTTTTCAATCCCATCAAAGACCAAACCAGACGGGTGCATTTTTAAATATATAGGGCGCCTACAGACACAGTGTACATATTTTCAAAAAGGATGACTGCACTCTGAACGGAGTCCGCATATTGGCCTACAGTTGAATATGGAAGCGGATGGGTTATCACTGAAAGTATAAAATCACAGGAGACTAGAATGGTCGAAAAAAGGCGTCTCTTTTTTTGATGGAGAATCCAACAAGCAGAGCAAGACCCACAATAAAAGCGTGATGTTCTGTAATATGAACACCGTTATTTTCAAAATTGAGATGCGTTTACCAGTGATAGGATCCAGTTGATGACACCGAGAAATAAGTATTTGAAAACAGAAAATATTGTCAGAATTGGAATGTACCCATTTGTTCTATTCTGTCAGTGTGATGGGAATGTATTGCTGAACATTGGGAGAGCTTTATGGAAAACCCGAAGACATGACATGCACACGAAAAAAGAGGAAACGATCCTTTTTGTTCTTTAAAACCCGTGTTTATTTAAGAAGTCTGCAACAGGCTTAATTGACGGGGGAGCCTTGCAAAAGTAAAAGTATATGTGCATTAAGATCTGATTCTACTGAGGTGACAATACCCTGTATAAATGATGTTTTCTGTCATTTAATTGTGAAGGATGTCGACATTCATTGTGGATTATATTTGGAATTTATGCTCGTTTTGTTGACCCCTCTATGCCATTTACTGTTGCTTTACCATGATCTTTGAATCATTTTATATTTAATGTGGACTGCAACAAGCGGCCTATAATAAAATCCCAAGCCTTTGTCTCGAGGACAAGCATAATAAATAAGGTAAGATTTCCTTTCACCTTCCTATGTCATTTTTTTGTTATTACTTCTAGGCCCCACGTAGCCTTATTTTTTTCCCCTCAGGTACCTGGTTAATTCGTTAACGTTGTGAAACCCATTTTTTGGGGCTACAACATAGCCTATTTCTGTTATGATTCATGCAGCCCCATGACGCATGCCATAGACAAACTGTACACGAAGGCTCGTAATATCATCTGGTTATTATAGTCGACACACACCACTGCAGATTTAAGTGCCATTTGTGTGATCTATCCCCTATGGTAAATTACAACAGGGAACCGCATTATGGACACGAGGCTATAACAATCGGTAGCTATATTATTCACTGGGCGAATTTCCGTTATGACAGCATCGATACAGGTCTACCCATTTGCGAATGCGATGCAACTGAGGTGTTGGGGTCTCGTCATCAGCCCTCGTTGATGAATTATTATCAACATCATCTGTTCATGAATTCTGAAAGGATCGAATCAAGTTGAATGCTTCAAATGACCCAGTCTACCATAGGCTCTAGGCCTATTCGCAATTGTTCATGCATTTACTTAACTTCAAACATGACGTGTCAAGCCCACCACTAAACCTATTGTATTTTCCCTAGCCCCGGATGTGTTTATTCATATTCTAATACGGTTGTTTATAATTGCATTCGGTCGGTGTTGAACAGTGTCAGAGTGATTCCGGCTCCTTTGGTTGGTGAATTCCGCGTCGCCTCCTCCCACCGCGACCATGGCAGCGGTACTCTATTGCTGTTGCTATCCAGTTCTTGACAATGGCTCAGCTACCAACAACCCACTCCAATTTCTCCAGGCCCCTCCCTTCATGATGTATAGCCTTTCGGTATTCCTGTGAAGCTCTTATATCCCTATAGCCAGTATATTAATTTTGCAATCAAAATTATATAGGCCTACACATGATGATGTAATCTTACCTCATCAATATCTTTGTTTTTTTTCCCATCCTTTGAACTCTTTTTCCACTCACCTCTTTCTGTATATTAATAATCTATTCTTCATATGCCTATTTCTTTTATACCTTTTTGGCCTCCAGGCATAAGCAACATAAGCGGCAAAATGAGTAGAATTGCAAGAAATGTGTTATAAAATTGCTAAATGCTCTCTCCGCCCCATGGCAAAATGGGTAGAACTGCAGAAAACTTGCTTTAAAACAGCAAAAATGTCTCCCTGCCCCGAGGCAAAATTTATAGAATTGCAGGAAATTAACTTTAAAACTCTCTGCTTGTTAGCATTCCCCCAAACCAAATATTGCTTAGGGCCTCCAAAAGACTAGAGCCGGCCCTGACTATAGGGCTTCTACAAACTGTTCTCATGCTCTAGCCACCAAGGTTCATGCCACATAGACTAATAAAGTCACATGAAATGTAATAGACCAGAGCCTTATATTTGGATTATAGATTCTTTATCTAAATATAAGGCTCTGGAATAGCCTAATTCATTCTAAATAACTTAGGCCTAACGTGTAATGAGGTGATTGAATAGGAGACACCAATAGTGTATGCTACAATTTAAAAAAAGAACGATTCTAATAATTGACCAATTATTAGCCTAGGACAGGTGTGTGTTTCTGCTGTGATTCTGCTATTGACGCAGACAAGTGACACTCAACCACATACTTCATCTAGCTATTGTTGATCTACTAACTCAACATATCAGGTGCCACCCAGGGCTGGCCCCAGGCATAAGCGACATAAGCAGTAACAGGGCCCCCGGTCGCTTGTTGGAATCTATAGTATTCCACAAATGTAACCATGGGGAATGGTAATATAGAAGACATTATGTCTACATGACCATAGTATTACATCATGTGAACAGAGTCAAATGATACCACAGTCCCTTTCTATAGCTAGCAATACAAAACTGTAACATTACTTTGGTTTAAAAATGTCTCATGACTAATTAGGTAAGCCCCTGTTAATATCTGAAATATTGGATTTACTATAACAAATCAAAAATGGAAAAATATATGTATATGAGAGATTGGGCAATTAACAAGAATATAGGCCCCTATAGGTTTTTTTTTAATATGCCATTTGAAATTGGTTTAAAGGTACACTACCGGTCAAAAGTTTTAGAACACCTATTCATTCAAGGGGTTTTCTTTATTTGTACTATTTTCTACATTGTATAATAATAGTGAAGACATCAAAACTATGAAATAACACATATGGAATCATGTAGTAAACCAAAGAAGTGTTAAACAAATCAAAATATGTTTTATATTTGAGATTCTTCAAATAGCCACCCTTTGCCTTGATGACAGCTTTGCACAATCTTGGCATTCTCTCGATCAGCTTCTCTCAATCAGGAATGCTTTTCCAACAGTCTTGAAGGAGTTCCCACATATGCTGAGGACTTGTTGGCTGCTTTTCCTTAACTCTGCGGTCTGACTCATCCCAAATCATCTCAACTGGGTTGAGGTCTGGTGATTGTGGAGTTCAGGTCATCTGATGCAGCACTCCATCACTCTCCTTCTTGGTAAAAGAGCCCTTACACATCCTGGAGGTGTGTTGGGTCGTTGTCCTATTGAAAAACAAATGATAGTCCTACTAAGCACAAACCAGATGGGATGGTGTATCGATGCAGAATGCTGTGATAGCCATGCTGGTTAAGTGTGCCTTTGAATTCTAAATCAATCACAGACAGTGTCACCAGCAAAGCACCGCCACACCATAACCGCTCCTCCTCCATGCTTTACAGTGGGAACTACACATGCGGAGACCATCTGGTTGGAACTAAAAATCTCAAATTTGGACTCCAACCCAAAGGACAAATTTCCATCGGTCTAATGTCCATTGCTCATGTTTCTTGGCCGAAGCAAGTCTCTTCTTCTTATTGATGTCCTTTAGTAGTGGTTTCTTTGCAGCAATTTGACCGTGAATGGTTGATTCACTCAGTCTCCTCTGAACAGTTGATGTTGAGATGTGTCTGTTACTTGAACTCTGTGAAGCATTTATTTGGGCTGAAATTTCTGTGGCTGGTAACTCAAATTAACTTGTTCTCTGCAGCAGAGGTAACTCTGGGTCTTCCATTCCTTTGGCGGTCCTCATGAGAGCCAGTTTCATCATAGCGCTTGATGGTTTTTGCGACTGCAGTTTGAAACTTTCAAAGTTCTTGAAATTTTCCGGGTTGACTGGCCCTTCATGTCTTAAAGTAATGATGGATTGTCGTTTTTCTTTGCTTATTTGAGCTGTTCTTGCCATAATATGGACTTGGTCTTTTACCAAATAAGTCTATCTTCTGTATACCCCTCCTACCTTGTCACAACACAACTGGATTGGCTCAAATGCATTAAGAAGGAAAGAAATTCCACAAATTAACTTTTAACAAGGCACACCTGTTAATTGAAATGCATTCCAGGTGACTACCTCATGAAGCTGGTTGAGAGAATGCCAAGAGAGTGCAAAGCTGGCATCAAGGCAAAGGGTGGCTATTTGAAGAATCTCAAATATAAAATATATTTTGATTTGTTTAACACTTTTTTGTTTACTACATGATTCCATATGTGTTATTTAATAGTGTTGATATCTTCACTATTATTCTACAATGGTAAATAGTAATAACAAAAAGTAAAAATAAAGAAACACCCTTGAATGAGTAGGTGTTCTAAAACTTTTGACCAGTAGTGTACATTTATTTATTTCAGCTCTTATTCATTAATATAAGCTTTATTATTCAATAATATGGGTGTTATTTTAAATGAAGGAAAACTGGGTTCATCCGGGACCACTGGGTTATTATGAGTAAATGTGTTTGCACTTTATAATAACTTTAATTAGTACGCCATCATAAATACTCAGGTATGCTTATAAATGTTTTAGAAATTATTCTAAATGTGTAGAATAATTTTACTCTACGTCTAAATCATTGTTTACTAAGAAAATGATTCTGAAGTGTAATCATAGACTTTGAGAACTAACTATGGGTGCACTAATAACTGAAAACAGTTTATTATGTGATACCTTCATTGGCTTTCTCATATGGAATGCACTCCCCAGAAAAAACAAAACCATAGCTATCTCCATCTGAAACTATCAATGCCCCCACCATTCATCACAATAGTACAGACAGACAGACAGACAGACAGACAGACAGACAGACAGACAGACAGACAGACAGACAGACAGACAGACAGACAGACAGACAGACAGAGACAGACAGACAGACAGACAGACAGACAGACAGACAGACAGACAGACAGACAGACAGACAGACAGACAGACAGACAGACAGACAGACAGACAGACAGACAGACAGACAGACAGACAGACAGACAGACAGACAGACAGACAGACAGACAGACAGACAGACAGACAGACAGACAGACAGACAGACAGACAGACAGACAGACTAACACAGCACAAGGCAGAATGGTCCTGTAGCCTAGCAACAAGTGGCTGTAATTACTGTGACAGAAATATATTAGTATGCCTGCGGTGAAACAATGGTTCTAAGCCCTTCTCTCTCCTGTAGGACTCACATACTCCATAATCATCACCTGTGCATTCCCCCGATCACTTCTGAAGGTTACATCAATACAAATGATGGTGGTGGAGGGGTCAATACCGATTGACTTCCATCACACACCCACTCATACATAAGAGAGCACAGAAACCTACACATGCACACCACTGAGCTATCAGACATACTGTACATCTAAAGTGTTACTGTTCAACCTCTTTTGGAAATGCCCGGTCAGTGGTCCCCAAAGTGACTGCACCAATGAGGCTTCATCAAGCAAATGCCATCTCAACTTCACAAGTGATTTGTTTTCCCCCCATCTCCTTCACACACACACACACAACCCCCTCTCTGCACACACGGTCGATCTCTCTCTCTCTCTCTCTCTCTCTCTCTCTCTCTCTCTCTCTCTCTCTCTCTCTCTCTCTCTCTCTCTCTCTCTCTCTCTCTCTCTCTCTCTCTCTCTCTCTCTCTCACACACACACACACACACACACACACACACACACACACACACACACACACACACACACACACACACACACACACACACACACACACACACACACACACACACACACACACACACACACACACACACACACACACACACACACACACACACACACACAAATAATGTAAGGTGTTGTAGCCTAGCAACAAGCGAGGTAATTACCGTGACAGACTAGTTGCTGGCATGCCATGTAGCGTGTGGAGAAAACAGCTGATATGATTGGTGTTGAGGGGGAAGGAGAAGATGTTCCACAGCATGCTACAGCAGATGCCTATGTGAGCCCTGTTTTGCCCCTTGTAGAAACAAGTGATTAATTCCATGGGACAAATGATTTTTGTAATTCCGAGGATGATGACTTGAACATCTCCCTCCACTATTATGACATTTGATTCTGTATTACAGGCCTTGTACAATGCGCGAAGATAGGGGCTATAATACAATGTATTAATGTTGTAAACAACTACAGTCAGAACTTTATTTTGGGGTGGGGAAGGTGGGACAGACTTGGACATAAAGATGGAAAATGAGTTAAAGGGATAGTTCAGGATATCATTTGTATGTCTCTGCGTCCAGTATGAAGGAAGTTAGAGGTAGTTTTGCGAGCCAATTCTAACTAGCGTTAGCTTAGTGAAAAATAATAATAATTGTATCTACGGGTCCATCTGACTCTGGGGAAGTCGATAAAGGGGTTCATTGTCAAAATCCCAAACTATCCCGTAAAGAGTTTACTGAAATAGAATAACATACCTTATTATTACGATGTACTAAATACAGTGGGGTCCAGAATTATTGGATCCCTTGATAAGGATGAGCAAAAAATACTGTATAAAATAAATAATTCAAATACTGGGCTAAATTGTATGCTCATTTGTTAAACAAGTAATACAAAAAATATATAAAAAAGATATGGGTCAAAATGATTGGATCCCCTGTTTTCAATACTCCAGAACCATATAATTACATTTGCATTTTAGTCTTCTTTTTTTTTAGCAGACACTCTTATCCAGATCAAATTAGTGCATTCATCTTAAACTAGCTGAGACATAAGGCAGATGAATTATTTAAGATACTCTTTGAAGAGGTAGGTTTTCAGACAATTTCGTAAGATGGGCATGTACAGTGCTGTCCTAGCATCAGGGGAAAGCTGGTTCCACCATTGGGGTGCCAGGACAGAGGAGAGCTTTGACCACTGCTCCCGTAGGGGTGGGACAGCCAAGAGACCAGAGGTGGCAGAACAGAGCGCTCGGGTTTGGATGTAGGGTTTGAGCATAGCCTGAATGTAGAGCAGGGCAGTTCCCTTTGCTGCTCCATAGGCAGGTACTATGGTCTTGTAGTGGATGCCCACTTTGACTGGAAGCCAGTGGAAGTATGGAGGCGTGGGGTGAAGAGAGAACTTGGGAGGTTGAACACTAGACGGGCTGCAGTGTTCTGGATAAGTTGTAGGTGTTAGATGGCACAAGCGGGGAGTCCAGCCAGCAGAGAGTTGCAGTAGTCCAGAAGGGATATGACGAGTGACTGGATTAGGACCTGCGCCGCTTCCTGTGTGAGGAAAAGTTGTACTCTATGGATGTTGTAGAGCATGAACCTGCGAGTCACTGCTTTGATGTTTGCAGAGAACGACAGGGTTACGCCAAGGTCTTTTGCATTCTGGGAGGAGGACACAGTAGAGTTTTCAAACGTGATGGAGAGGTCTTGGGAGGAAGAGCAGCTCCGTCTTGTTGAGGTTGAGCTTGAGGTGGCCGGCTGACAGACACGCAGAGATATCTGCCAGGCACGCAGAGATGCGTGTTGCCACCTGGGTGTCAGAAGGGGGTAATGAGAAAAGCAGATGAGTGTCATCCGCATAGCAATGATAGAAGAGACCATGAGAGGATATGACAGAGCCGAGTGACTTGGTGTATGGAGAAAAGAGGAGAGGACCTAGAACTGAGCCCTGGGGGACACCAGTAGTGAGAGCACATGGTGCAGACACAGATCCTCTCTGCGCCACCTGGTAGGAGCACATGCCAAGTAGGATGCAATCCAGGAGTGTGCAGAGCATGAGACGCACAATCCTGAGAGGGTGGAGAGGAGGGTCTGGTAATTCACAGTGTCAAAGGCAGCAGATACAGTAGATCGAGGAGGATGAGAACAGCAGAGAGAGAGTCAGCTTTGCCACAGAGAAGAGCAGTCTCATTTGAGTGACCCGTCTTGAGGTCTGACTGATTAGTGTCAAGAAGATCGTTCTGAGAGAGATAACGAGAGAGTTGGTCAGAGAAAGCACGCTCAAGTGTTTAGGAAAGAAAAGAATGAAGGGATACCGATCAGAGGGGTTGAGTGTTGGTTTCTTGAGAAGAGATACTCTGGCCATCCTGAAGTCAGAGGGGACGCAGCCAGTGGTCAGGGATGAGTTGATGAGGGAGGAATGAGAGAAGGTCTCAAGAGATGGTCTGGAGAAGGGAAGAGGGGATGGCTGTCGAGTTGGCAGGTTGTCGGGCAGCTGGATTTCAGCTGAAGAGAGAAGGAAGAAAGAGGTCAAGGCGTAGGGGAGTTCTGTGGGAGTGGGACCAGTGGACTCAGTATGCTGAGTGAATGAGGAGTGGATGTCATCAACCTTTTTATCAAGAGAGGAAGGAGGGAGAGGAGGTGGAGGATTAAGGAGGAAGGAGAAGGTGGAAAATAGTTTCCGAGGGTTGGAGGCAGAGGCTTGGAATTAAGAGTGATAGAAAGTGGCTTTAGCAGAGGATACAGAAGAGACGATAAAGAGGAGGGAGTGAAAGGATAATATGTTCTCCGGAATTGTAGTTTTCCTCCATTTTTGCCCTGCTGCTCAGCACCCTCCCCCTGCGAGGATAAAGTCACTGAACCTTTTTCGATAAAGTCACTGAACCTTTTTCTAAAATGTTTATGAGATTGGAGAACATATTGGAAAGGACATTAGACCATTCCAAGTCGAAAACCTGGTTGCCTCTGCCCGGAGGCCGCAAGTGAATTTTCTAGCAAGACAATAACCACAAGCGCACACCAAAATCCACAAAGAAATTGTTAATTTACCACAAAATCAACATTTTGCAATGGCCATCTCAGTCTCCAGAATTGAACCCCATTGAAAATGTGTTGTTTGAATTGAAGAGGGCAGTCAATAAGCACAGATGAAGGATATAAAGGATCTGGAAAGATTCTGAATGGAGGAATGGTCTAAGATCCCTCCCAATGTGTTCTTTAATGTCATAAAACATTTTAGAATAGGCTCAGTGTCATTATCCTCCCAGGTGGAGGGTGCTGGAGTATTGAAAACAGATGATCCAATCATTTTGATCAATATCTTTTCTATATTTTTTATTACTTGTTGAACAAAACCTCTTTCTCTGAGCAATTGTATTAGTATAAAATAATATAATTGTTATATTTTTTGGTAGCATACAGTATAGCTCAGTATTTGTTTTATTAATTTGATACAGTCTTTTGTCCTTATCTTTATTAAGGGATCGTTAGCTGACATGGTCTAGTTGATCTGGAGATTTCTGAATAGTTATAAATAGCTCTCTTAAAACAGGGGTTCCCACACTTTTTCATTCGGGGCCCCCCTTTCCAGCATTGGGGAACATCATGTCTATTTCTATGGGCACCATCACTGTTCATCACTGTTCAGAGAATCTTGCAGGTTTAAATCTTATTTCTTGCAATTCTACACATTTTGTCAGGGTGCAAAGAACATTTTTCAGTTTTAAAGCAAATTTTCTTGCAATTCTATACATTTTGCCATGTAATGTGATATTTGAGTGACAAAAAATTTACAACAGTATGTATGGGCTAAAAAAATGTTAGCTGACATGGGCTAGTTGATCTGGACATTTCTGAAAAATTATAAACAGCTCTCTAAGGTCTGCAATGACTGACATGACAAGAGGAACTGATGATGCACTACCCAATTTCAAAATTGCACCTTGTGCATTCTACTATTATAACTTTTAAGAGTAAATTGAAAGCCAGCGTGAGTTTGTTGTATTATTTATTTTGGGGGAAGGGGGGACCCACAGGCCCCAGAGTTTGTGAACCACTGTGCTAAATGACATACATAGAAATGTAAAAAATGCTGCTGGAGTATTGAAAACAATTTTGACAAATAATAATTTTGACAAATATCTTCCATATTTTTTGTATTAAATGAGCATACAATTTAGCTCAGTATTTGTATTATTTATATGATATCGTATTTTTTGCTCATCCTTATCAAGGGATCCAATCATTCTGGAACCCGCTGTATGTAAACTGGGGCTACTAGGGCTAATCATCTACATATAGCTAGTTACACGGTTGCTATGTCTAACACTTCATACTCTTACCTAACTCCATATTGGCCTAGCATGATATTGACAGTTAGGTAATCATTGCATATCATAACCACCACTTCCTGGAAATTATGACATTTTACAAAACAACTGCTGCAGTCCAGCTAGGCCAATGCTGGAATCATAAAAGCATTGTATTTTACTATTAGAAAAGCCAAGAGACACACACCTCTCATATTAACCTTATACAGTATACTCCCTGCAAACGCTTACACTGTATTATTCCACACTGATGTCAGACATGGAAGTCCATCCAAACGTTTAATGCTTGCTGTTCTTACTTCCTGTTTACAGGAGCTGAAGCTGTGAGAAGAAGAGGCACGAGAGGTAGAGCTACAGGAAACAAGGGGCTTAGTGAAAAATGGGGCAATGCGGACTGAAGTGCTCCGGTTCCATGTGAGATCAAAAGGAGAGGCAACCACGAGGACGAACAAAAGGGCAGCTGGAGGAGGAGGCGGAGGAGGAGAGGGAGAAGGAGGAGTGGATTTCAGGAGAGAAGTGTGCATAACCTGGGAGACAAAGGGATGGCCAATGGCAACGAGACCAGTGAGGGGCTCGGCGGTCCCCTGGCGGCGGTGGTGGCCACGACGGGAGGAATGGCAGTCGGGGGCCCATCGTCAGCTGTGTCCACCTACATCAAACTGGTCCTACTGGGGCTAATCATCTGCATCAGCCTGGTGGGGAACCTGGTGGTGTCTCTGCTGGTCCTCAGGGACCGGGCACTGCACAAGGCCCCCTACTACTTCCTGCTGGATCTGTGCCTGGCCGACACCATCCGCTCGGCCGTCTGCTTCCCCTTCGTGCTGGTGTCCATCAAGAACGGCTCGGCCTGGACCTACAGCGTGCTCAGCTGCAAGGTGGTGGCCTTCATGGCCGTGCTCTTCTGCTTCCATGCCGCCTTCATGCTGTTTTGCATCAGCGTGACGCGCTACATGGCCATCGCCCACCACCGCTTCTACTCCAAGCGCATGACCTTCTGGACATGCGTGGCGGTGGTGTGCATGGTGTGGACGCTGTCAGTGGCCATGGCCTTCCCACCTGTCTTTGATGTGGGCACCTACAAGTTCATCCGTGAGGAGGATCAGTGCATCTTCGAGCACCGCTACTTCAAGGCAAACGACACACTGGGCTTTATGCTGATGCTGGCTGTGCTGATCCTGGCCACGCATGTGGTCTACATGAAACTGCTGCTCTTCGAGTACAAGCACCGCAAGATGAAGCCCGTTCAGATGGTGCCAGCTATTAGCCAAAACTGGACCTTCCACGGGCCTGGCGCCACCGGCCAGGCAGCAGCCAACTGGATCGCAGGCTTTGGTCGGGGCCCCATGCCGCCAACCCTGCTGGGCATCCGGCAGAACTTGCACAACCAGAACCGGCGCCTGTTGGGCATGGAGGAGTTCAAGGCGGAGAAGCAGCTCGGCAGGATGTTCTACGTGATCACCCTGTTGTTCCTGGTGCTGTGGTCACCCTACATAGTGGCCTGCTACTGGCGGGTGTTTGTCAAGGCCTGCACCATACCGCACCGGTACCTCTCCACCACCGTATGGATGAGCTTTGCCCAGGCAGGGGTAAACCCCATTGTCTGCTTCTTCCTCAACAAGGACCTGAAGAAGGGGCTCCTGGCACACCTGCCAGCCAGCTGTAGGACTAAACCTCATCTGCCCCGAGAGCCTTATCGCGTCATGTGAGGGGGACGGTGGGCGGTCGTTACCTGGGGATGGGGGGAGGGGGGGGGGGGCAGGGATGTCTGGGAATTGTTTGGTTGGCTGAGGGACCATTTGAGTTGTTGTGGCCTTTGATTCAGTGCAATATGATTTAAAAGGGGTTTGTGTCAGTCTGGAACTGTTGGAGAGGTTAAAATGTCAGAATTCCATTCACCTCCATGTGATGTATCTGGGTTTCTCCTTGTCAGGGGAGAGCAGAGGTATTTCAAGCTCATTTGAGATGTTATAAATTGTTTTTCTAAAGTCTTATTGGGGGATTATTACACACAGTAACAGGCATGTGGTTGCTGCAGTGTAGAAACCATGAAACCAATTGTTGGTCTAAAATTATTATAGAAAGAATGTGTTATTTCCACATTTTATTATCAAACCAAAAACACCTTTGACTTCAGCTTATAGATTTGGATTAATTTTTAGATCAGTTATATTAAACTGCTAACTGACATTTTTTAAAACTTTTATTTATTTATATAAATGGCCTTCTCCACACAGAAAGAATAGGAGACTGAACCAACAACAAAAGTGTCCATCTCAGATGCATGTATGTATTCTTACTTTTAATGTGGAACAAATATGAAACTGCTTCCTTCAACTGCTTGAATCAAAGGCATCAGTCAAACATACAAAACATGAGTTTTGTACGAATAGCATATTCCTGCACTCTCACGGGTTTATGTGGTGTTTCTCAGATGAATTATTATGTTTATCTATTTGTCCACCTTGAGATCTACATTCATTTTGATGATTTGAACAACTAATACCCTTGAAAGAAAACATGCAAGATTTAGTGAAGTCGGCGGAAGTAGAAACTGACAAGAGGCTATCATAGAAAGTCAGCACGAGTTATTCTGGCATGGTCATACGTTACGAAAATGTGCAAGTAACATTCTCATTTGGTCTAACGAGCACCTCAAATCAGCGAACAATAGGAGATGGGAGGAAAACACGTGTTAACAAGAGCTGCCGTGGAGAAAAGTTTGATCTTGTGTTCGTTAGCGTTGAACAGAAATGAGCAGATACTAATTGTGAAGTGTTAATAGTCAGACAGAATTATGAAGTGCATGTTTAGGTGATATTTGTGTTATCCCATGATTCCTGAGGATAACTTTTAAACAAAACAATGCCCCAATCAAGGACAAACTATGAGAATCGGAGTCCATTTTATAACAGAAAACCAATGATACATTGACAGAAAATGCTCAGTGCTCTTTCTAAATTCCTGTTGCTGCAGGTGGTATTGTTACAGATGATTGAACACCTTGGAAATCTCGCAAATTGTTTAAAAAGACAGTTGATAGTAATGTTCATAAAAGCTAAATAAGAATGTTGATATCTTCAGATAGGATAAAGTTCTTTATATTTGATGACATCATCACTTCACACGAAGGTCTTGGAAGAGGGGTGGGGGGGAAACTTGCCCATTTATGTTTTTGCACATTGGAGTATGATAAATCAATTGTTTTTTTCTTAACATGATTTAGAATTGAACCAGAGTGCTAACCAGGTGTAGGCCAGGACACAGAGAATGTAATATTTTAAGTGAATGTCAAGGAGAGGTTTGGAACGTGATACTATCCCTTTGTGGGTACAACTGTACGTTTCTTTTGGTTTTCTAATTGTCCACTGTTGTCTGCAAACAATAACAATGACACAAACTAACAATAACAGTGAAAAAGCAACATAACTTTGAATTGTTATTTCTATTATCTGGGTTATGGCCTTACTCTGTAAAAGAAAAAGAAAAAAAGGTTTGTTTCTAACCAATGCAAGAAAGAGTTGACAGCTGTATGCCTCTATGTGTTGAAGTAATAAACATCAAGGGATTATTCCAACTAATGGGGAAACACAACACTGTGTAATTAATGACTTTCGGTGGGAACACATAACTCTCCCCCTCGCAACCTAAAAGTAAAAGCTCCTGTCAAAAACTTTAACAAGGATGGTATTAGAGAAAAAACACTTGCCAAATTGTAACACTGGAGTGTACAAAGGACAGAGGAAACTTTAATCCAAAACGGACAATTAATGGAATTAACAAAAGCCCTTCCTGGATTATTGTGGATTTCTTTCAGAATTTTTGTTGTTGTTTCTTCTCTTATCAGTGGGAGGGGATGAGTCTGGTGTTGTGTATTGATCTGTGAAAACAAGGAATGAAAAAAGATGTGTGAATTTTGGGGTTGGTTGGTGTTGGGGGGGAAGGAGGGAGTGATTTTTTGATAAGCAGAAATGCCTGACAGTGCTTTTTTTGCTTCAGGCACACTACCTTTTGTAAATTAACTGTGACCTCTGTACTATTTAATGTGTATTATATGGACCATGGACTAACTTGGAATTGAAGGCGGGTGGGAGGGGGGGGGGGTCCCGGTCATCATATTTTTACCATGCATGTGTGTGTGAGTGTTTCTGTACGTAAGTATGATGGTGTGTATGTTTAGAGGCTAGACTAGAGGGATGAAAACCAAGGATATTTGGGGAATAGGAATGGCCAGAAACACGTTGCATTTTGAAAAATGTCAGTCCTGCAAATGCTTATTTGAGTATTTTTCACCCTCAGCCTGTTCCTGACACAGAGAATTGAATGTGCTAAAACCAATGAGGTTCATTCAAAAACCTGATGCAACGAGTGTGTCTTCTTAATTAAACCATTGAATTGCAAATTTTTTACACGTGCAGTTCCTCTAAATTGGACTACAGAGCCTTCTGTCTGAATGGGGATTATGTTATTGCTTGTATGGGAATATAAAGGTTGAAGACAGTTTGAGATTGTCTTGGGGTGAGTGGTTCTATCCACACAGACACTATGATTATTGCACTCTTATTCATTTCCAATGTGTCTCAGTGAAAGGAATAACATCATATAAAATAATGTTATACATGATTTTTGTTTGGTTTGAAATACACTGCATTGTGTTAGTCATAGAACTGGTTCAATTTCTATCTCTTCTGTAGTGTTTGGGCTTTGTAAAAGCCCAAAGCCATCCAAAAGACAATTTGACTTCTTAATATTTAATTGAATGTTTCATCTAAGTTCATGGATTTTACAGTGTAGCTGTAGTTATTATGACCCTGTATGTGGAGAGAGTACATACATACTTATGTTGTGAATTTAAAATAAGAAATTTCACGTGTGCATCCACAGTGTTATTATACATGAAATCTATGAAAATACAGAATCATAAGAATAGTCTCTGGATAGCAGAACAAATCCTGAATTTCAGAACTTAAACACTTTTTTAAAAACTTTACCCTTTAAACTGGACCCCAAAATGTCAAAGCTCACAGAACAATCTGCAGATGAATATCAAACGTAAAATACAAGAGGAGGTTTGAAGGATACCTATATAAATGTCTTTAAACCCCTAAATATTATGGAAGCAGCAAGTCAGAGTGTGTGATTTCCATTTCTTTCTTGTATTATTTAAAAAGAAAATGGTTGAGCTGTTAAGCATGTCTCTGGCCATTTAGGATTTTTGTTGTTGGTTTTTGTAATGAAAAAATAAATTTCCTTTGAAACTATTGACAGATTGCAATTACTAAATGTAACACATTCCTTATGTGCGGATATGGACACAAGATGTAAAAGTAAGGAGCAAGTACAACATTTTATTATATGCCTTGAAACCAAAGACAAGACACCCAAATTTACAACCAGTAGTCAAGAGTAACGTCACATTCATTTGAATATTGATTCAGGGCATAAAACATTCTCATCTAGAGTATGTTGCTCCTCACCTGGGATATTAATGCTAACACTTATTTTGTGTATTGCACTCATAATGTTTTTTAGCCCACGCAACAGAAAGAGGACATAACCCTGCAACAAAAGTATGAGTTCACAGGGTTCATACAGTCTTCCTTTTCCATGCCTTGTTATCCATATTTAAGGTCACCAAGTTGTCAAGAGTTTACAAAGCCCCAGATTAGCATACATTTTGTCATTTAATCTGTCTTTTAGATGATCAGCACTTGTGGGTAGAAAGAAGCTCATGATCAGTTCGCAGATCCATAATATTAACTGTTTCAACTTTTGATGTCATCTTTCCTTTATACCTACTTTTGGCATCAAACTTGGGAAGCTTCCCCTCAATTTAACTTACAACTGATGCTATCCCACATGCTTGAAATTAAATAGACATACCTGTACATAGTGGCGCAGCGGTCTAAGGCACTGCATCTCAGTGCAAGAGGACTCACTACAGTCCCTGGTTTGAATCCAGGCTGCATCACATCTGGCTATGATTAGGAGTCCCATAGGGCGGCACACAATTGGCCCAGCGTCGTCCAGGTTTGGCCGGGGTAGACCATCATTGTAAATAAGAATTTGTTCTTCACTGACTTCCCTAGGTAAATAAAGGTTAAAATAATGTATAGATTTTTTTCAATATGACAAAAGTATTAAACAAATCTAGATATTTCTAATGGTTCTTTAGGGAATTAATATTTGTCATATATCCTCATACAGGTTGCTCATTGTTGATGAGCAACCTGAAAACGACTCTCTAGTCAGTCCATTCATATAATCAAATCCCTGTTCTTGCACATGCCTGTTCCAGACAGGGGCAATCTGGGTGCTTTGGTTAATTCTCCATTTCCATCTCTGATCCTCCATAAATCCAGCCAATTCAATAAGGGTCCCAGGCATGCCCTCTCACCCAGCAGACACCTAGCCTAATGCAGCCCCCCATGGATATCCTGCTGCAGACATCTGAATTCCTAAGTAAAGCTAATGCTAACCAGAGCCAACTGCCTGACCAGAAGATTCTGAGGACTGAGATATGATAGTCCATGATAGCTAACAGGGAGCAGCCTCGTTGCATTTTGAAAAATGTCAGTCCTGCAAATGCTTATTCAAGTATTTTTCACCCTCAGCCTGTTCCTGACACAGAAAATTGAATGTGCTAAAACCAATGAGGTTCATTCAAAAACCTGATGCAACGAGTGTGTCTTCTTAAACCATTGAATTGCACATTTTTTACACGTGCAGTTCCTCTAAATTGAGAGGGAAAGGGAAAAGTTCCTCTACGTTGAGGGGAAGGGAAAAGGCCCTGTGCTGTGCTCCCTAATGCCAGTTACTGCCTATACATCCTTGACTAAAAAGAGCTCCAGTACATATCCTTGAACCAAGAGCGGAGGGAGCTGTGGCCTGGTGATTTCATCTGTTAGAGTGGGAGGTAAGAACAGGCAGTGGAGGGACATAGAGGGAGGTGTTGTGTGTGAGACATACATAGAGGGACAAGCACTACTCTTCACTGAAAGGCAGATGGAAAATACAGGTATTGCTGTCTAAATGTTGATAGAACAAAATTACTGTCGACCCAGACATGTCATATTTTTGCCAATTGAGCTAGTGCTAATACTTAATGTCAGGACAACTATAAAAGGAAAGTATACATTTTCAGTTATTGGGTATCACCAGTATAGAAATCATGCTACAGGTTTTTAGATATGTAAAAAATCTATATAATAATAATAATAAATGAGAATACCATTGCTTGATGTTGAGTTTAAAAACCTAAAATATCTACATTCTGACCAGGTGAAAGCTATCCTTTATTGACGTCACTTGTTAAAACCACTTCAATCACTGTAGATGAAGGGGAACATACAGGATAAAGAAGGATTTAAGCCATGAGACAATTGAGACATGGATTGTGTGTGCCACTTAAAAGAGGGTGAATGGGTAACACAAAATATTTAAGTACCTTTGAACAGAGTATTGTAGTAGGTGCCGGACACACCGGTTTGTGTCAAGAACTGTAACGCTGCTAGGTTTCACACTCAACAGTTTCCCATGTGTATCAAGAATGGTCCACCACTCGAAGGACATCCAGCCAACTTGACAACTGTGGGAAGCATCCCTGTGGAATGCTTTTGACACCTTTTGGAGTACATACCCTGACAAATTGAGGCTGTTCTGAGGACAAGAGGGGGACTCAATATAAGTAAGTTGTTCTTAAATGTTTTGTACACTCACTGTAGCTACAGCAGCACCATATTATTGGGGGATTTGATGTGAAGTCATAGGAATGCAGCTGCTCCATCTAGTGGTGTGGAGGTTGTACTCAAATGAATTGTAAACATTACATTTTGATTCAGCTACATTTACATTACACTTTTAGTGCTGCATCACTCAAAATATTGTCCAGAAGAATAAATCAGATTAAAACTTTTATTTACAATGTTTTTGCTGGCTGTAAACCTTAAGAAATATTTTTGATACAAATGAACGTGAATTTAAAAAAAAAAAAGTTAAATATAAATGACTACGGAAAAGAAAAAGAAAAAAAAAGGAACAGCTTTGTTTGGCCATCACATTACTACATGAACAATAATATTGACTTCCACACAAAGGACATTTCTCATCTGATTCACGAATAGGTTAAACCATGGAGAGCTGTTTCATGGTGTGGCTTGTTGTGAAATTATACTGCAGCTCACAAACAACCAATTGAAGGACAACAAAACGGGAGTGTCAGGGGGGGATTCATTCACATTTAAGAAAAAGTAGGGCAATTCAAAAACAAAAAAAGCACTAGGACAGTTTGGAGGTACACAAAATTCCAAAACATTATTTCAGGACAAAATACAGCACTATCTACAAGAAGTGGGGAAGAATTGCAACTTAATCATTTTCTCAAGTGATTGAAAGCATATCAGTATAAAAGCACACCTTTTACACCTTATAGTGTTTCTTTCCAACAACGAGGCTTGAAGCTCAATAAACTTGAGACAGGAAGAACTGCTAGTGAAAATGACTGGGCACCATAGAATTTGCAGTGACTATGTTCCACTGAATTTATAGGTTGAGATTTTGAATTCTCAAACACAGACAAAATGACAAGTGCACAACAGATATGTAAGCGCTGAAGAAATTCTAAAATCCAGATGTGTAAAATGTATGTTTAAGCGGGTTCATTTAGGTCATATTGGCCATTGTTTTACTAAAATGGTTTACCAACATACTAGATACATTTGGGGACATTTAAAATGAAGTTAAAAAAAGAATAATATTACAAAAATGCAGCATATCACCCAACGCACCAACGAGGCTTAAAAGTTGATGAAAGTAAAAAAAGAAAAGAAAAAGTTGACAAATACAAATAAAGCCGTACAATTTTCATAACTCCCCGAAATATTACACAGTGTCTGTTCAAGCTTTGATGTTCCGTTTACAATCCATATCAGAAGAGATACTTCCGACATGTGTCAGATCCACACCGGCACTCCACCCGAATCCGCTTTTTGGGAGAGCTTGGGAGTCCCGCTAAACTGAAATTTGAGTCCATCCGTGTGCTCTCCGCATCAACTGGATCAACTGCAATGACAATGTCAAGAGTCAAATTCAGCCAAGACAGCACATCTGAGATATATGCATTATGGTTAGCTCACCTGCACCACATAATTGTCAAACTGCTTAACAAGCCAAATATGAAAATTGTTTTTCCCAAGCAATCAAACAAACTCAAGACTGAAACGCTAAATAAAGTTTAATGTTGAAATGTCCAGTGTTCACTGAAATTGCATAACTCAATGTAATTAATGTTTTACTGTAGTACAAAAAAAGGGTTTTCCCAATTGCACTCTCCTACCTAGCCCTGAAAGGATTGAGTTTAGGTAATATGACACATTTGGTGCCCACTCCCACCTTTATAGTTAGTGAAAGTAGCTAGCAAGTTACCTGCAATGCACACTAGCAGTGATGGGTGATGACAAAATGACAAGAGCCTATTCATTTTCAATGAGCCAGGTGAAATGTGCAAAGCGAAGAGAGCGATGCAAAACAATTGAGAAAGCTGAACTCTATGCAAATCTCCAGCGATATTGCATCACAATTACCAATAGAGGCTCACGATAGCTTCCAGCCGATGCTATATTGGATGTTGATAAATTCACTACCTATCGTGCTGTGGGCTTGCTGCTCGAAAGAATCACCCACGTGGTGATCAACTGTTGGAAAATCAAGTGACTTGTTGCTTTCGGTTGATATTAGTAACAGTAGCTGTACCTTTAATGTGTAAACTGTCATGTTGAGGTCATGCTAGTAGAGCCGGGACGAAACCAGAATCGCGATACTCATTAGTGTCGTGACAAGTAAACAAAACACAAAGCAGATTTACCTTCTTTAGGAAAACAGCCATAATGTTGGAAACAAACATCATTATGTTGTCATCCAGAGTCCCATGTATTTATTTTCTAAGTTATAATACACTATATATTTTACATATAGCAGGTTTTTAAAGGACCAAAGCAATTGGTCTGCTTTGTGTTTACATTTTTTAAATGTAAAAAATATATTTTTCCTAGTATCGTCACAGCCCTACATGTCAGGCAGTAAAACTTCACACTTACTTTGCATCTTGTAGTCAAAAGTGAGCTCTTCTCCTGCCCTGATGGGGCGTGTTGAAAATAAAGCTATCCTCGGGAGCCTCTCATCCAGATTGTCTATAAACACATTGTATACTTGCAGGTTGGGGTTGCACTGCAAAACAGAGAAGAGACAACTTAAAAAGGTCCATACTTTAAGGACACATTACAGCAATTAATGCTTTATTTCAGAATAGCCTACTGCTTATAATACATTCATAAACACAATTCTATTCAGATTTTCATACAACTTTGAGAAAACATGCTCTATAATAGACAAATTTGCTGCACTTCATGCTGTTTGAGGAAGCATATTACAGTGCAACACTATAACATCCATGGGTTGAACCGCTTCCATTCTGCGGTGTCTACGATTCATTTACACCTAGAATACTAAAATATACTACTACCAAAAAGGTACGACATGGTGCTTTGGCTACTCTGCATGTATGCCTCAAGGTTTGAAAGGTGAACATATATGATAATGTGCCACTCACACTGTGGTTGACAAAGTGGGAGATGTTGCCATGGTGAGCAGCGTCTACTGTATAAACGTCCTCCACGTAGTCCAGGTCAAACAGGTAGGTGGCGCCCTGCCGGTCGTACAGGTGTCCTCTCTTCTCCGCCTCGTCCGATGTGATGATCTTGACAAACAAGATGCACACACCACTTCAGAAACTGTTCACAAACACCCGTAATAGAAACACAGCACTAGTACAACGTTTGTCTAATGTTCCTTGTCCATTACTCCAATCCAATTTATACATTTTCATGACAGAATAGCTCATTCTGGTAAATGCAGTTGACATAGGCCAATACATTTTACCTAAAGTATTAGCCAATACTTTATACTATTTACCTCTCCAACGTACTCCATGACAAAGGTGTTCTTTTTTATGTGCTGTAGTGCGCGCACGCCCCAGCCTCGGCCGTTCCCAGTCTTGAAGATGCACAGGTCGAATGGAATGCCCTTCTGGACCACTCGGTTGGGGCAGTCAGAACCGCAGCTGCAGCGGGTGTTACACTCGTAGATGGGCTCCCCGGCACGCACTCGCACCTGGCCCTTGTCAGTGTAGGCCAGGCGGTGGAGGGAGGCCCCGGGGCAGCAGCCTCCGACCGGATCACTGAAGCAGTCCTTACACTCACAGCCAACGGCCATCTCATTGAGCACGATGCCCTCGCCCACCTTATAGGTGTTGATGTAGGTGAAGTCCCTGGGCGGGCCGTCCAGGTCCACCTCGTTCAGGACAAAGATGCGGCCTGGGTGGTTGCGCGTCTTGTTCAAGTCGGCCTCCCAGCGCTGGAGCCTCTGGCGGAGTTTGGCTTTCTGCACCAGCATCCAGGCTACGTCCTTGTCCAGCCGCTTGGGACAGGTGGTCCGTCTCTTTTGCCGCCTCAGCTCACGCTCCATGTCCTCATGGAACTGAGTCATCAGCTTCTTGCACTTGAGATTTTTGCGGGGCTCCCAAGTGTTGGCCGACTCAGGGAAGCCCTTCCATTTGACCAGGTACAACTCCTGCTCCTGATAGATGACAAGAGTACACATGACTTGGATTGCGTATTAAGCCACAAAATAATTATATTAATCGTGGTACATTTTACAGTGAGGTCCAAAAGTATTGGGACAGCGACACATTTGTTGTTGTTGTTTTGGCTCTGTACTCCAGCACTTTGGATTTTAAATGATACAATGCCTATGAGGTTAAAGTGCAGACTGTCAGCTTTAATAGTAATTTTGGAGCCACTTATTGTAAATATGAATAGAGTATGTTTCAAAACACTTCTACATTAATAGTTATTAATAAGTGAGAAAGTTAGACGGATAAATATCATACACAACAACCCCCCCCAAAAAAAGATGCTAACCTGTCCTGTTATTGGTAATTGTGAGAGGTTAGCATGTCTTGGGGTTATGACCTTCGTGCCTCTCACTCATTATTCACAATTCATTCCGGATTGCCTGTACTCCAAAACGGCACTACATTTTTTACCCTTAATTTCTATTCGAGTACAAAATCATCTGAAACCAAAACAAACTGAAAATGCACCACATAAATTTGTCGAGTTACAAGCTTGATGTAGTTATTGCGTGCTGTAACGGCTGTCTCTCTCAGTATCCATACGAAACCAAAAGTTAAAAGGAACCACACCAACTGACAGTTGTAATGTTCGAGATAACTCTACGGAGGACTTGTCCCAGCCATCATAGTCCCATTGTGAATTAATTCACTCACCTTAGACTTCTTGTAGTCACAGAGGTACTCAACCTCATAGTCATCGATGTTATGCTTGTTCACCTGTAGTTCTTTACAGTGGAGCCTTTCCCGGCGGCAGACAGCCTGCAGGTCGTCCAAAGACAGCTTGCAGGATACGCTGCAACCTGCAATGTTGTAATTGTGTAATTGTAGCCACCATGTTTAGCTAGCTACGTTAGCTAATAGTTGCCAACTGAGTTGGGTTTAGAAGGCAACAAATGAACGAGACAATTAAATATACTCATCTTAAACATATACTTATTTGTTTTAATTTGGAATTGTGCAGGCTAACGGGTTATGTGAAACGCTTGCAAGACAGCTTGCAGACACTGCCAGACATTTCTAGCTAACTAGCTCCTCAACGAGGTCTGTGTTTTGGCGCGTTATGAAGTTCTCCGTTGTTTGCAAGTAGCTATGGCTGTCTGAAAACAGGTCCGATTTTCCTCGAATTTACGCTTTATAGTGCCATGCAGCTTACGATCATTTAGTTACTAGTTATTCGATATCCGTATGCATTCGTTTAGCTTTTAACTAAAACGTTATCCGCTACAATTCATTTTTTAAAAGACCACACAATCGAAGTGCGCAGATAGAGCTGCTTACTCAATGTCATTGTTATTGCTTTATCAATGCTAAATATTCCATGACAAGCGTGTATTAAAGGTCACAGAATTAAGTGTAACATTTGATCAGTTCAAACAGCCACAATATCCTCAAAACACAACAAATATACATGTATTAACTTCCCACCCTCCTTACCGTTCAAATCTTCCGCCATATTTTCCGCACCGCCAAAATGGAACAATCCTTCGATTGGGGTAAAGACTTTCGAGGAAGCAGCTGTTTCATGCTGTTGATTGGATGGAGCATATTGTAGCGGTATTTCTATTGGAGCAGCAAAAAACTGTTGCTGCATGCGAAGCTTTGTAAGGATGTAAGTATTTTTGCAAGGTCAGCAAGGTATAGAAAGAGAAGAATATGCATATTCCCACTCTAATGTTCAGATAATATAATATTGGGGGGGAAAATACATGTATATTCTTATTTATTAATTAAACCATTGGAAAAATGTGAATCACTAAGAGGTCACAGTAGACACATTGTTTCAAAACGTGGCTCTCACTACATGCCTGGGGGACGTAAACTACTTCATATTTGTTTGACATTATATTTGACAATATGAGACCTACAGTACACTACATGGCCAAAAGTATGTGGACACCTGCCTGTCGAACATCTCATTCCAAAATTATGGGCATTAATATGGAGTTGGTCCCCCCCTTTGCTGCTATAACAGCTTCCACTCTTCTGTGGAGGCTTTCCACTAAGATGCTGGAACATTGCTGCGGGGACTTGCTTCCATTCAGCCACAAGAGCATTAGTGAGCTCGGGCACTGATGTTGGGCGATTAGGCCTGGCTCGCAGTTGGCGTTCCAATTCATCCCAAGGGTGTTCGATGCTGTTGAAGTCAGGGCTCTGTGCAGGCCAGTCAAGTTCTTCCACACCGATCTCGACAAACATTTTATGCATGGAACTCACTTTGTGCATGGGGGCATTGTCATGCTGAAACAGGAAAGGGCCTTCCCCAAACTGTTGCCACAAAGTTGGAAGCACAAAATCAGCTAGAATGTCATTGTATACTGTAGCGTTAAGATTTCCATTCAATGGGACTAAGCCCGAACCATGAAAAACAGCCCCAGACCATTATTCCAAACTTTACAGTTGGCACTATGCATTGGGGCATGTAGCGTTCCCCTGGAATCCGCCAAACCCAGATTCATCCGTCGGACTGCCAGATGGTGAAGCGTGATTCATCACTCCAGAGAATGCGTTTCCACTGCTCCATTGTCCAATGGCGGCGAGCTTTACACCACTCCAGCCGGCGCTTGGCATTCAGCATGGGGATCTTAGGCTTGTGTGCAGCTGCTCAGCCATGGAAACCTATTTCATGAAGTTCCCAACAGTTATTGTGCTGACGTTGCTTCCAAAGGCAGTTTGTAACTGGGTAGTGAGTGTTGCAACCGAAAACAGACGCGATATGCGCTTCAGCACTTGGCGGTCCAGTTCTTTGAGCTTGTGTGGCCGACCACTTCGCGGCTGTGCCTTTGTTGCTCCTAGACATTTCCACTTCACAATAACAGCACGTACAGTTGACTGGAGCAGCTCTAGCAGGGCAGAAATTTGATGAACTGACTTGTTGGAAAAGTAGCATCCTATGAAGGTGCCATATTGAAAGTTACTGAGCTCTTCAGTAGGCCATTCTACTGCCAATGTTTGTTTATGCTAATTGCATGGCTGTGTGCTCGATGTTATACACCTGTCAGCAACTGGTGTGGCTGAAATAGCCGAATCCACTCATTTGAAGGTGTGTCCACATACTTTTGTATATATAGTGTATCTTTGGTATCAAGGCACTTCAGAGGGAGGGTTAGGCCAGAAGCCTACTATGTATGTGGTGTGAGAAGCTCATAGGGAGCCAATATCATCTACCCCATGGGGCAGTTATGAGAACAGATTATGTTAGTGCTTACTTGGAATTGAACATTACATTAACCCATGAAGGTAATCAAATTCATATCAAACCCCAAAGATTTTTTTACGTTTTGAGAGACGGCATTCGAGACGTAGAGACCGATGAATAAATATGCAATATTTGTGCAACAGGCATTTAAAGATGAGTTTATTGGCTTTTTGAGATAACATTGCAAAACAAAACGTAGAGTATAAAAAGTAGGGAAAAACTCTGGGTAGGAAAAAACAGCCTATCACACCAGTAGCTACCATCTTCATTCAGCTAAGGAATAGATAGAATGCATTGAGCCAGAGTCTCAGTCAATATACGCAAAAAGGAACAAACTGGTTAAGGTTACCTCAAGCGGTATGGTGTGTTTCTTCCATTTTCTGGAGGTGACCCCTATGTTGTCTTCCCACCAGGAGATTCCAGGACAGTACATTCCATGTTGTCATACAACAGTAAAATTTCTAGACTTTACAACATTGATGTCAGCAGTGACAGTCAGTTTGGGCAACTCCAAAGTGCCACTTTCATCAGTTACGTTTTCTGGCCTCACCGTCTCTTGACGTCTCGGTTGAAGAGGGAAAGGGAAGCAATCCAAAGGGGCGTGTTCGACTTTACAGAGACTGTCCTCACTGCTGTCCCTAATACAGTCGGGATTGGAGACTCCGGCGCCTTCCCAGCAAGGCCAGGGGTTCTCCCTGAGTGGCACCACGTCTTCAGTCTGAACCGCCTGCTCCATCAGCATGCCTCTGGGGGGCCTCTCCTCCAGCCCAAAGCCCTCCTCTAGACTAGGCTCCACTTTACGGAACGTGTGGCGGGCAAAGAGGCATATGCAGAACATCTCCACAATCACAGAGTAGTGGTAAATTACTGAGAGAGGAAGAGAATAAAATAGAAAAAGTTACCACCAATGTCACATTGATAATTTCATAATAAACATGAATCTCCACTGTTACAATATTGACATGGAGATGATGTTGAGAGGGAGATGTATGGGGGAGGACTTCCATCGCAGTGCACTTACGCTGGGAACGCATGAGGACAGAGAAGGGAGGGGTGCAGGGCACCACCTCCAGGGCCCCCATGGTCTCCAGGATTCCACTCTGAAGGCCACACAGCACCAACACTACAATGATACAGACAAATTTGGCCCTCAGCCCATAGCCAGGCAAGGCCTTTTTGGTGGCCTTGTAAAACAGCAGGTGGCCATAGAAGGACAAGAAGGTAGACACGCCTATGATGACATTCATGTACATATTGGGATTGGCATAATCCACCTGTGAAAAATTGCATGGATATGGTAAAAAAATGTACTCATTTGGTTAAATTAAGGACACAAATAAATTGGTTACAATGCAAATATGTCTTGTGATATATGCATTCCACTCACATATCCATAGTCATACTGCTCATCTGTCCAGAGGACCAGAGTGACAAAGAACAGGATGGTTCTGACCACAGACAGTTGCAGCACAGCAGCCATCATCCATCCCAGACTGGTCCTATGGAGGGAGAGGTAGTGGGCAAGGTGATTACGGCAATATATGTTCATTTATCATTATCGCAACATGGGAGATTATGGTGATATATTGTGCATTTATCAATATTGCGATATGGGGCCATTACAGCAATATTGTTTATCTATCATTATTGCGATGTGGCCACATCTTATGAATCTATCATTATCACAATATGGATGCGCACAATGAGGAGGACACCCAGTTATAAAGTACCTGTTGATGGCTATCATAGGGAGGCAACAGCAGCAGCAACATGGGAACGGATCCGGAGACACCTGCTCTCCAGCTAAGATCTCCAGCATGCGGGCCTTACCCCCAAAGAAGTCTGTGATGAGCCCCATAAACTTTAGCAAAGTAATGGAGTGGTAGCTTCAGAGCGAGAACGACAAATGGAGAGATAGTTTTACTGATGGAAGTTTTAGCCCAGAATGACGTGAACAATGTAAATTAGTACACAAAACAAAGTGATGGTCAGAAAGAGGTTGTACTCAATACTTACAGAGAAGCTATGAAGCTACATAGTGAGGAGGAGCGAGGAACGTACAGCGCAATGATTGAGGTTAAGCCAAAGACCTGATCGAAAGAGAATGAGTGTAGTTAGGCAACAATGACACAATGTACAAATACTTATCCGAAACAATTGAAATGTATGGCAAAAATGAGAGGTCCCTTTACCGGGTACATGCCCAGTATCCACAGGTAGAGGTGCCGGCGTCTGGAGTAGGGCACATGACGCAGGAAGAAGCCCACCTCTTCTAGGAACAGGGCCAGCATGACCACAGCGAACCCAGCAGGAATGAGAAACAGCCATAGCTCATCCTTGATCACTGGGTACAAACGCACAACACAAGGACTTGTGGTGGGACAAATCATATACAACACATACAGTTCCCAGAAAACAACACTAGAGCTAACATTATCATAAACACTGGTGACACACTGGTGTGAGGTAAGTCTCAGGCGGAAATGCCCCAACACATTAGCAGGGTTGGTGTAGCAGAGAATGGCTCAGTTAGCATCACTCAGAATCTAAGACGGCAAACACCAATATTGCACATAGACAAAGCATTGTGCCGTTTTTGGCATAGAAAGAAAATGTTGGTCTCTTCAAGCACATACCTTTATCCAATGACTGTAAAATCTCTGGCCAGTCAAAAACATAGCCCATACAGTTTATGTGAATACATAAATGCTGGTCTTACCACTGAAGAACTCCCAGGACAGCGGGATCTCTGCTCCTAACCAGCTGCAGTTAACTCCTCTCCTCATCCTCTCAGAGAGCACAGTTCCCACTAACACCACAAACCCTAGACGTATTATGAATATGACAAAATTTAGAGTAGGTCTCAAATTTAGGGAGGGACAATTACTTTTGAACTAACTGACCTCGTATAGAAAGACTGATGTAATAAAGGACGAGAGTTTGTTTTTCTATTCTCAGAGGACGGACACTTGACGAGCGTCTTGTCAGTTCCGTGTTGAGATGGCGTCCTGTCATCTGAACGATGCTTTCCTGATAGCAGTGATTAATGATTGACTAAACCAAGGTTAGCCGACAGATGGGGAGCCAAGTCCACTCTGGAATGTGTCAACTTGTGTTGTCTCTGAACAGATTATGAGGGAGCTCTAAACAAGCACGGTTGTGAAACTAACGTAACAAATTGATTTAAAGTTGTCATACCATGTATCACTTAGAATTTAGAACACTTAGAAGTTTAGGATTGTTTTAAATTATTTGATAAAATATTGGATTTGGGCTTTACTACTATAACCCATAGAAATGCATTGAATAAGACATTCATAAATGGAAAAGTATTTTTTTTAAATCAAAAAACATTTAAAAATAAGTGTCTCTAGGAGATACAGTATAAAAACACTCAGGAAATATTTTACTTTTTTTGGACACATATTTAACCTGTTTTTTTGTTTTTCCACTAATTCCACTCCAGCCATTACCACAAGCCCGCTCTCCTCAATGAAGGTTCCACCAACCTCCTGTGGGTTATATTAGTTTGTAGCCCAAACGGTTCAGATGCTACAGACAGACGTTGGCACATCGGCGGTACTGATTTTAGACCAGTCCCATGGGGCTTGTGGGGGTCGTAGAGAAAAACGGAGTACACCATCGTGTTTGTGAGTCTCATCTTTTCATATAGTGGTCATATTATTTATCCGGCTAAACCGTTCGGACGCTACGTTTTCGTGAGAAGACCAATGTTCAATGTCTACTGGTCTGACAAACAGTGCTGTAGCTCTGCCACTTTCCACCGCAGATGCGGAAGGCCGACATCGGCGGATTGAGATGCAGCCCATGCAAAAAAGCCCATACAGATATCTTTACCTTAAAACTGATGGATTTTGATGGGAATTGTTGTATTATGTTAATTAGATTGATGCAGACTCTTAAGGATTAAGACAATAAATTATATAAAAATGTCTTTGTACACAACACTTGTAAATAGCATGATACCCTTCTGAGTGGTTAAGATTAACTCCACTGAACAAAAATATAAATGCAACATCTAAAGTGTTGGTTTCATGAGCTGAAATAAAATATCCCAGAATTTTTTTGTGCACAAATGTATCCCTGTTAGTGAGCATTTCTCCTTTGCCAAAATAATCCATCTAGTTGACAGGTGTGGCATATCAAGAAGCTGATTAAACAGCATGATCATTACACTGGTGCACCTTGTGCTGGAGACAATAAAAGGCCACTCTAAAATGTGCAGTTGTGTCACACAACACAATGCCACAGATGTCTCAAGTTGAGTGCAATTGGCAATCTTGACTGCAGGAATGTCCACCAGAGCTGTTGCCAGATAAATGTTAATTTCTCTACCATAAATCGCCTCCAACAACATTCCAAAGGCCACAATCAACAGCCTGATCAACTCTATGCACAGGAGATGTGTCGCACTGCATAAGGAAAATGGCGGTGACACCAGATACTAACTAGTTCTGATCCATGCCCCTACTTTTTATTTTAAGGTATATGTGACCAACAGAGACATATCTGTATTCCCAGTCATGTGAAATCCATAGATTAGGGCTTTGTGAATTTATTTCAATTAACTGATTTCCATATATGAATTGTTACTCAGTAAAAAAAAATGGAAATTTTTGCATTTATATTTTTGTTCAGTATACTTGATGTACTAATCATGGTTTTGATCTGGCATTTTAAATTCTATAATTTGCTGAAAAATACAGTACAATCCTTCACCTTGTTGAATAAATAATGTAACTACTAGGGTGTGTTTTACCTCCCATTTCCAAATAAAACCTTAATTGATTTGTGTTTAAGTAGGGCCACAGAACTAGAAATAAAATGTCTTTAATAGAAAAACAGATACATAAGTAGAAAAAAAGTACCTCCATCGAGAACATCATGTATTATAAACTAGGTGGTTCAAGCACTGAATGCTGATTGGCTGACAGCTGTGGTATATCAGACCGTATACCACGGGTATGACAAAACATTTATTTTTACTGCTCTAATTACATTGGTAACCAGTTTATAATAGCAATAAGATAACTCAGGGTTTGTGGTATATGGCCAATATACCACGGCTAAGGGCTGAATCAAGGCACTCCACGTTGCGTCATGCAAAATAACAGCCCTTAGCCGTGGTATACTGGCCATACACCCCCCCCCGCCTTATTATATAACATCAATGGTCCAACATAATACATTCACTTAAGGCACACTGCACCTTAGCCCCAGGTTAACAAGTGCTTGTATGAACACAGGATAAGCTAGCCCAGGGCCCAGTCTTAGCCTGGGGCTAAGAACAATGCAGTGTGAGAAGGCTAATAGGTGCTACTGATATACACAGAAGCATAAATATTCATAATGATTGTGTGTGATCAAACTCCAAAAGACCTGAAGATGAACAGTAGCCTATACAGAAGCCACTGACAAATCTTCAGCCTACCTCTGGTTCTCAATCTCAACAGTGTGATGCATCATAGCAATGAACTTGTGTGTGACTGGTTTGTTAGTGTTCACCACAACAAACAAATACTGAAAGACCCTGGTAAACAATGCAGCATTCTTCCAGTCATGATGGTGTGGGACAATTGTCCTGGCTCTACACTTCGCTGCTCCGTGTCCACTAAGTCTTTACCCACACCAGACCTTGCTAGGTAAGATGGCCCACCTGTGAACTAAGGGTTCTTTTTGGACCAGGCTTTTGTCTTCTGTTCTTTTTGGACCAAGCTTTTGTCTTCTGTTCAGTACAGACCTTCGCAGAATGAGATTACTGAATGAGGCGGTAGAAGAGCCAGCTGCCAAACACCAGCCAGTGGCTGGCCCAGTTCAACTCTGACCACTTCTGAATGGTGTGGTTGGCCACATAACCCTGAGAAGGAGGACAATGGTGACTAGATGTGTATAAGTAATACGTTCATGCAGTTCATATAGACCACTGTTTAATTATAATGTTCTCCATTAACTTGGCCCCAGCCAGCAGTAGCAGGTGGGCCTTACCTCCTCTGCAGCCAAGTTGTCTACTTCAGCATCAAACAGGGAGCCCAGGTATGTCAGGTGGAAGACTGCCATGGCACTGAAGGCCAGGTTGATGCCATACACCCACAGCTCCTACGAGAGTGGCACAGATCAGTCACTACACTGGGGATGTGTTCTGAATCCCAAACCTCCCCGCAATGTGCACTAGCTAGCTCACTCACCCCACATGGACCTATTCAATGTGCAATTGACAATAGATTATCTTATGGAAAGCACCTTCAAAACATGATATACAAACTTGAGTGTAAAACATTCCTGGATGCAACAAGCATGTACCTTCTTCTGCTGATGATGGCAATTGTTGGGACACTGTTTAGACAGGATACAGGCACTAAAGATGGCTGCCAGCCTCTTCCTCAGAACTGACAGAGGGTGACAAGATAATAAGGCGATGTACAACCTTTGAAACAAAACTCACATAAAACAAGCAAGCATGTGAATGTGAAAAGCAGATAGGCACGGTAACTTCACCATGTTCCACGTAGGTGATGAAGCCCAGAGACAGCAGCACGGCCCCAAGATGGAAGCTGAGGCCCTGGAGAAAACAAAATGGCAGATTGGTTTTACAACATCGGAAGCTGATCAACCAACTATTCACTTTGGCCTCAGCCAGAGGGTTAAGGCAGTGACATTTTCAAAATCAGATCAAATCTTACTAAAGCAAAAAAAAACAGTATTAAAGTGCAATGGTGAGTGACCTTTTCTGAATCATCACGTAAGATGACATCACTGTGTTGGTTGACTCATACTCACATGTAGTAGGGCACTGGCTGTGTAAGTCACAATGATGGAAGAAAATGTGCCAAGTTTCAAAGCACTTTTGAAAACATCTACAACAAAATGGGGGAAAGACCCAGTAATCAGTTGACATTTTAATATGTAAAAAAATAAATATGGTTAAACAGGGCCCATAGTTCTAACATTTCTGTCTAATCTGTTTATAGTAAATTGAAGGTGTAATGATGCTTACATATATTGAGCCAGCGAGACATGGGGATGTTCCAGGAGGTCACCACCAGCACCATGGACCTGGGCAACTCCACATTCAGAGGCTTAACCACTTTCAGATCCCTAAAAACACATTTTGTACATTCATGGATTTGCACATGCACGCACACATTATTTTCACATATCTTATCTAGACAGATATTACAGTGTCTATCACAATACTGCTATTATAAACTTAGCCTACAGGCAAATTGATAATATATGAAATATGTGTACCACTAATTGAACCATAGATCGCATGAACTGAACTCCCCATTTGACATTGTCTTTGTCTTCAGTGAAACCTGCCCCTGCCAGCACAGTAGTACTTTCGCTGAGGTGGCCCACAAAGTAGTTACTGAAGTGGAAGGATACAGCATTCTCATACGCATGGAGCCACCTGTACACAGGGGAAATAGACAAGATAGCTCTAAGATACTGTTTATAGCCTTTCTTCATTCAGCAATAATGCCAGGAATAGTATTATGCACTGACACCATCTTGAAGTGGTCACTATTGCTACTATCAGAGCTTGTCTGAAGAACTTTGTTTGATGTTCTTCATCACAATAGCCCTTACCTTGCTTATGTGCCTCTTGGAAGCAGAGAAACAGAAATAAATGGAACTCACTAACATAAAGTTGGTGTACATTCACATATCAAAATAGGACTGACATTGGAATGACCAAGGAATTGTTCAGTGAAACGTGCACTCACGTGCGCAGTCCTCTGCTCCCGTGGATTGGAATGAAGTAAGGGAAGAGGTATGGGGCGATGCAGTTGGATATCACCAAGCATACCTGGCATTTTACCCAGCTGATTGAAAACTTCTGGAGCCAGGACCAACTCTGGGGGACAGAGAAGCCAAGTTAAAAAAGGACAGATTTTAGCAGCCATTTTGACTTAAAGCAGCTGCAGTATGTGGATCTAACTGCGGTGAAAAGAGGTGTAAACTTTGCATCAGCGCAAACACTTAGTAAATCTGGACCAATATGTTATAGGCCTATATGTCAAATGTAAATTCAGATACTATACAGGAATCAATTCAGCGTTCTTTTAACAAGTTGACTGAGAATACATAATTGTTTTGCAAAACAGTAGCACATCTCTTCAGCTGTGGCTTACTAGTTTACGGCTCTCAATGGCCTCTTTGTAGCTTGAGTAGCTAATCCAGGGTCCAAAGATGACAGTGCCCACAAAAAGAATGTAGCCTGTGAACTCCAGAGGGTTGGGCACAGCGAGCACAGTGCCTCTGTCCAGGTCAAAGGCCAGAGAAATGGCCTTCATGGCCACCACCATCTGGGAACCTGAGGAAGTGGGGATGATAGGCAAAGTATGCACAGTTGTTCCTTCACTAAGGTCTCGAATACAATGTAACAGGAAGATGTCCGTGTCTCTATAAAATCATGTATATGTCTCATACTGCCTTGCCATCCAATCACTCACATCTGTACAGGACATTTACCTCTCATTTTATGCCAGGTCACTGTGTCAATCATATGCAGCTCTCTAGAGAGAAAAAAACAGGAGAAAACAGTTAAGTGGAGCAACATTGCCTATGATGCAGCATTAGCAATAGATGGAGTTATCATTTTCATTCATTACCCCATGAGTAGATAGATGAGGATAGTGGCAGAGAGGAAGATTCCTCGGCTGCTGGAGTGGCGGTTGAGGAACAGAACCGTGTAGCAGAGCATACTGAGCATTAACACCCACACCATGGACTGCTCAAAGAACAGGTAGAGGGCATATAGACCCGCTGACACTGAACCCAAGTGTTTCACAGAGGATGAGAGACCTACTGGAGGACAGGAAACACTAAGTACCAGGCTGGCACCACCAAAGGCCTTTGTACAAATTGGGGTGCTTTTCTAGAGATCTGTAAGGTAATACTGAATGCTTTATCTGTCATCATTACATATGTCCAACACACTGTGGGTGGTGTCATGGCAAAGTATACATTACACGATTCAGTCTTTGTATCTAAAGTTTGGCACATCCTCTGTTAAATCCCCATTAAATAATGTTATTGGTCAAGTGTTCAAGTGAACTCACCCAGCCTACAGAGGAGTCGACAGAGCAGGCAGAGGAGCAGTAGCTGCCAGACCTGTTCCACTCCCTGCTGTGCCGTAGGGAGCACACAGCTCTCCCCTAGCTCCTGGAAGAACTCTATCCTGCTGAACTCCATGGTGTAGCCTCAACTGCCTGGCTCTCACTGGAGTGGAGAAACATGAAAATAATGCAGCTGTATGGGAGTGATCAATGTTAAAAAGGCATAATGTATAAAATGTCCTACTGTTCAAATGTCAATGTAATTTCAATTAATGCCTTGGCTTTCTTGAGTATAACGTATTATATATTATGAGCTTGGTACAATGGCCCACAATAGGTTGTAATCAGGGTTTGTTCGGTCTGCCCAAAGCATTTCCCGGGGGCAAACTACCCGCCCTCTAGGATGCCTACAGCACCCGATGTCACAGGAAGGCCAAAAAGATAATCAAGGACATCAACCACCTGAGCCACTGCCTGTTCACCCCGCTATCATCTAGAAGGCAAGGTCAGTACAGGTGCATCAAAGCTGAGACGAAGAGACTGAAAAACAGCTTCTATATCAAGGCCATCAGACTGTTAAACAGCCACCATCAGCACATTAGAGGCTGTTGCCTATAGGCATAGACTATAAATCACTGGCCACTATAGGGAATAGTGGCCACTAGTCACTATAATAATGTTTACATATATGGCATTACTCATCTCATATGTATATACTGTATTCTATTCTATTCTATTCTGTGGTATCTTAGCAAGTAGCCTAGTGTTTAGAGCATTGGGCCAGTAACCGAAAGGTTGCTGGATTGAATCCTCGAGTTGACAAGGTAAATCTGTCGTTCTGCCCCTGCCCCACTGTTCCTAGGCCTTCATTGTAAATAAGAATTTGTTCTTAACTGACTTGCCTAGTTAAATAAAGGTTAAATTAAAAAACAAATAAATAATAATGTTTACATATCTGGCATTTTTAATTTTTAATTTCACCTTTATTTAACCAGGTAGGCTAGTTGAGAACAAGTTCTCATTTGCAACTGCAACCTGGCCAAGATAAAGCAAAGCAGTGTGAACAGACAACACAGAGTCAGTCATTAGTCATCTCATATGTATATACTGTTTTCTATACTTCTACGGTATATTAGTCACTTAATAATGTTTACATATCTTGCATATACTGTTTTCTAATCTATTCTACTGTATCTTAGTCTGTTCCACTCTGACATCGCTCATCCATATATGTATATAGTCTTAATTAATTCATACTTAGATGTGTGTATATTGGGTGTATGTTGTGTAATTTGTTAGATAGTACTTGTTAGATATTATTGCACTGTCGGAGCTAGAAGTACAAGCATTTTTCTACACTCACAATAAGATCTGCTAAACACGTGTATGTGACCAATCACATTTGATTTAATTTGATTTGTATTACTGGTATTTTGTGTTGTCAATAATCCGTGTTGGGGAGAAGTGAACTACATGTAGTTCAACAAGTAATTTAATAAATATTCAGTAGCTTGGTGGTAGTTTAACTAAATTCAAACCGTGGTAGTGTTTGCAGTAGTTTATTTTGCCATGTAGTGGTGAAGTTAACTATACTCTACTTGTTTTGCAAAAAGAAAAGATAGGTGAAGTAGGTAATAATGTTCTTTCTTTTTCAGCATCAGACCTGCCTAATTCTGATTTTGTGTTTAAAAGGCTAACTTCTTCCAGTGTGAAGTCATTGGTATGCAAGCTTGGTAAACTATATTTTCAGAGTAGTTTCCCCAACACTGTAAATAACGTAAAATGTTTGAGTAATGTCAGAACTCCATTACAATAGCTGGGTCAAACTGTTGAAATACAAAATGTAAAATCCTCTAAAACATTGTAATTTCCAAAGAGGTTTTGTTATGTTATGGCAGTGGCTACTAGTTTAAGGCGGGGTTGGCAAAAATAGCAAACTTGCCTGTTGCTCGAGACAATGGTACAAGGCAGAGGCAGCATGAGTGAACGGATAGCTAGCAAGCTTGCAGAGTATTTGTGCCAAATCTCGATATCTATACGAAAGTTTAAGAAACGCCAACCTCCGCAAGCTAACTTTAAACTTTAGTGAGTTGTTCGCTAACATGCAGCTAACATTGCTGGCTAACTTATAAAGCAGACGAAGTGAAACGCTAGCTAACTCGCTAGCCAGCCAGAGCTCACCTGAAATAGTTTTCACTTGTCTGATTCGTGTCCTACTCGTCCTGTACTATGTCAATGTCCGCGTCCTCTCGTCTCCTACTGAAAATGAAGTTATTTTAGAATCAATATGTTCAAAAAATGTTTTGGAATAGGAAATCTCGTGCAACGCATTACCTTGAAAGACATTCGTATTTCGACTCTTCATAATCACTGGCAACACTGTCCACCAGGGGACACCATTCTCTGAGCTCTCTGTGTGTTTGCATACTGAATGCAAGCGGAATCCACATGCTATATTCCAAATGATCAAGCTGTTTTTGTATAAACCTTATGTACGCGTTGAGAGGGTCTTTGCATGAAATAGCCGATTCTATTCAATTGTACACCATCAACCTAAGAAACAATGAAAACCAATTTTGTTAGTATGTTAACAAAAGATGACTGTAAATTCACCATTTCAATACCAGTGTTCACAACTGTAAGCTTCAGACTTCTATTTTTTTGTCATAGAGAAATGAGATTGAAACTGATCTGGAAGAAAGATGAGAGGAAAGAATAAATGTTTTCCCTTCGTCTCCCCTTTCCTTCTGAGGGTCCTGGGCAGTATCCCCCCTGTCCTTCTGTCTTAAAGCCCTGGACCGAGCCTCTTCTCTCTACTTCCTCTTTCCCTCTCTCTTCCAGGCGCATATGTTAAGACTGGGCAGTTCTCTACTAATAAGAGGCTCCTATTGTGTCAGGTTTCTTTTTTCAGTGCAGTAGTAGTGGTTGTTATAATTTTGTTGGTGGGGAAATGGTGCAAGGCTTGCTGTGCTGGCAGAAGGTTTTTATAGGACTCTTAATGAGTTTACCTCCAGGTGGTCGGCTCTGTAGACCCACTGCTTTGCACATGTTTGTTTGTTCTGCGTTGAGAACAGTCAGGCCCTGAAGAGGTCCACATTTCACCTTCTATCCCCTCTTTCCTGGTGAGAGAAGTTTGTCAGTGAGCGGTAACAGAGAGCATTGACATGAATACTTTCAATTCAAACAGATGCACATGTATACATTCAATATATACTAAGCTAATATGTTTTTAAGCCTGTTGTTCATGCAGTATATAATAAATGATAAGCAGGCCATATGTGATTATTAGGTTTGTTTAATTGAGTTGCAGTGTTGGCAGTGTCTATGTTGGCAGTGTCTCCCTCACCCCTAGGGAGAGAGGCACGTGTGGCACATTCAACTCCAGTAAATAATCAAACAGCCCTTTCATTCTCTTCAAGAGGTCAGCCCTTTTGCAACACCTGCTCCCACTGGAGGAGAAAGAGAAGCCTCTCCGGGGTGGCGACCTCTGTTACCACGCACCTCCGTGAGGTCAGGGGTCAAAGAGTGACCGGTGTGGCTGCCCATCGTGACACTTCTTCTCTGGGAGAGGTGTCCTGTTTCCCTGTGACCTCCAGAGAATAGAGTGAAAAGTTGGTCATCATCAGAAAACATTTTCATACATTATTGTTTAACAAATAAGTAAATCATTCATTAATACATTTCCTAAATTTGTGCAGGTCTAAACATCAAAATGTCTCCAGCCATTATAATACTACATGAAAACATTGTCTGCAATATTTTTTTATTTATTGTATTGTCTATTTTAGATGTGTGTGTGAAACAGATGTAGGAACATGCATGGGGAAACAGCTTAATAACCTTGTGGCCGGTTTTGAAGTACTGTTTAAAAGATGTTCACAATGTGGTAATGTAAGCAGATTGACTTAATTAAGATTTTTTTTTCATTTGTAACAATTTCATAATCAATATTTTACAAATCACAATTGCAAGGGGCTTTGCCTCTCTGGATGACAGCCATAGAAAGCAGGCCAGCAGCTGCTTATAATGTCACACAATTTATATCTTAGTGCATAAGTATGGGGTAGTCCTACATCCCCTCACCCTCCATACATTATCTATATACCATGAAGGTTATTTGCATACAGATGCCAACTCAGCCTGGCTAGTTGGATGAGAAAGAGGGGGGGGGGGGGACAATTCACCCAGTCCTTTGGCTCTGCGCCATGGCGACAGGAATGTGGAATTAAAATTACCATGGATACTTCGGAGTGTGGGCCGGTACTAATTCATCTTTGCAAATGTCTAATCTAACAGTCATAATGACTGGGCTTCAGCAGTCTGCAGGTAGATTTGATATTTTTCTGGCTTTCTTTTTGAATGAGGGGGAATGGTGGCTGCTGTATTGCCGGAGGCAAGGTGATGAAACAAAAATAGTCTGGAGACTAGAAAGTGAGTGTGCTTAATTATGGGGGGGGGCTGGGTTGGGTGGGAGGGAGGGAGGGTGTATGAGGGCAGGTGGCATGAACATCTAGAGTAGAAGGCAAATTGTCTTATTGGGAGGGGTGTGGTGGGGGGTCTATTGAGAAGTTGAGGGATGAATGAAAAAAGAGGACTATTGGCACGTTGTCATATTCACTCCACCAAAACAAGTGAACCTATACTTTTCGACATCTGCTGAGCTTATTCGGCAAGGCATGGCAGAATACTATCCACACAGTACTAAAACTTTGAGCACAAACCCATTGGTGAACACTCCTCTTGATTGCGTTTCTCTAACAACTCCAAATATGTCCTCAATATTTTGGTATTTTATGTGTGATGCATTTTTACAAATAGAACATTTTTATGAAATGATTATTTACATTTACATTTAAGTCATTTAGCAGACGCTCTTATCCAGAGCGACTTATCTGAAGTTCGGTTTGTGTTTACCACACCATACCTTTTTAAGCTATCCCTCTTTGTAACTTCAGTCTTACAACTTTGAGTCACTTCATAGATCGCTGTACACAAACAATTCCAGAAAAATTTACTTGAAAATACTGACGTGTCTTTTTTTGTATTTGAGCTTCAAATAATTATTGAAATGATCCAGGGATATTGATGCAGTTGATCTTTTCACACTAATTTTAGACAGACTAGAGTGATATTACACTGAAGAGTGACAGCTGTGGCAAAGAGCCTTTATTTCACTATTCACACACAACCACACACACGCAGACACACACACACACACACACACGCAGACACACACACACACACACACACATATACACAGAGTCCTCATTAAGCAGCCAATGGCCTGGAAATCATCCCGCTGGCTCCTCCCCAAAGTGTGAGCAGCCTTTGTTATTATAATCAGGCTCTTAGTGTGCAGGGGGCAGGGGGTACGTGTGTGTGCGTGTGTGCAGTGCAGCAAGACTTGGCCATCCGTCAGTATGCCTACTCACAGCTCCCATCCGTAGGCCCATACAGTATCAGATTTTAAAAAACAACTACTGATGCAAACACTACAAAATAAAGTTTATTTTGATGAAAACCATGTGAAAAACAACAAATCGGAAAAAAAGTACATTTCAAGGTAATCATAATCAGGTCTCAGCCTTACGTCTCAACTCTCAAAAGTTTAAGCCTGCAGAATACCTTTACGACAACCAGAAGCGCTGTCGGAAAGGTGGGGGCCCTGCAGCCTGCGGTCATCAATATCTGCAGGCCATCTGTCATAGGGGTCTATGGAGGCGCACAGTCTCCACTCACAGGACGAGAAGGACATATGGTGAACCATAAAGTTACAGAGCACCATTCACAGGGAGAGGAGAAGGGCCAGACTAACAGAGACACAGGGACAGACAGATAGACAGACAGACAGACAGACAGACAGACAGACAGACAGGCAGGCAGGCAGGCAGGCAGGCAGGCAGGCAGGCAGGCAGGCAGGCAGGCAGGCAGGCAGGCAGACAGACAGACAGACAGACAGACAGACAGACAGACAGACAGACAGACAGACAGACAGACAGACAGACAGACAGACAGACAGACAGACAGACAGACAGACAGACAGACAGACAGACAGACAGACAGACAGACAGACAGACAGACAGACAGACAGAGTTGAACACAATAAGAGAATGGGAAGCAAGTAAGAGAGAGAGATGGCATTTGTAGATGACAGTCATGCTACAGTGTGTCAAATGGTAAGCATGTGTCTGAGAAACGTCCTTCATTGATTTGTAACTAACTGATTGATAGACCTGTCAAACCTTGACTAGAACTCAGTGATCGGGGTTTGGCATCCCTTTCTGACAGAACACAACCTTACTGTAGCATGTTGCTGTACTATAGCACAACACATGTGGTGTAATAGCCTGAAAGAAGAACATAATTACACTGAAATTAAGGGTATAGGCTATCTGAGTTTTCATTAGCCTATGAGTAGGCATACTAGGCCTATAACTTGCTTCCACACTATTGCTATGTTATAACCACTTTATTGCATGCTATTCTATAAAGTGCTACTAACATAATTGTATTGACTAAATTAATCTGATTGTGCATTTGTACACGCTACTTCAGTATTATATAATTCGTTTCATTACATATTATGGGAAATTGGTAGTGTATGCCTTCCCTTCACCTGCTGATAAGATTCTGAGGGAGGTATTCTAAGAAATGAAAGCTTCCTTTCAGAGACACTTTGAAAGCTCAAGCATCTTTGAGGAGTTGCAATGAGAGAGCCGGGAAAAAGTTGAATTTCACTTGTGACTTACTAGGGATACCGCGACCCCTTTGTGTTCCCTTTCAAATGCATTGTTTTGGAACGCTAAGAGTGTGCGGCGCTCTCATTGGCTGTTTTTGGAAACAATAAAAGGACCGGTGGCCTCTGATTGGTTCAAATCGACAGCTGCCCAATAATTACCCCCCTTCCCGACTCGTAAGTTTCTCTACCCAACTTTGCTTAGTATGAAGTAAAGTTGCTGTGTTTGGAAGCGGTGTGCAAGGGGAAAAGTCACAGCAAAGATGAAGATGAAGCTGTGTAAAACTTTTTTAGGTGAGTCACCTATTTATCATCTGTTTCTCGCTCTCTCTTCAGCAAGCAATGTGTTGATGGCTAACTGAACTATATGGTTAGGAGCAGGTGTGACGATCTACGCATCTGTCACTTTTTAGACTGTTAGGATAGGCCTTGCCTGCTCTTCTGTAGTAGCCTAAAATTGCATGTTCTCTATTCAAAGTAATTTAAAAACACAGTAGCCTATTAATCGTAAAGAAAGTATAAGTATTTGCATTGACTTTTGTGATGAGAAAGAAGCATCATCCACCCACTACAAAACACTCACAGGTGGCGTCAACATTTTTTAAACATACTAGAATTATGTTAATGTGACTTCTTCGTATTTCATTAACAAAAACTCATCAACTATATTTACACAATGTCTAAATTTAACCCAAAATGTACGGAAGCTATAAGCTTGTCGACAACCTATAAAAAAGGTTGATTTGTAGACTGTGCCCAGTTTCTGCATTTTCTGGGCCTTTTAACCGTTCAGCTGTTTATGAAAAGTTTTTTAGTATATGGCCGAATATATATTAACAGAAAAACAATGTTGAATCCTAACCACACAAGGCCCTTTGTGCTGACCAAAGATTTCCTGAACTCACACTCTGTTCAGACACTTTGTTAGACAAAGGAAAGTTTTGTCCCCTCAGGGATTAGTGGCTCTTAACTCTGTATAGGAGACGTCAGGCTGCAGGCGTATTAAACATTTTTGTGCGGGGTGGGGGAGTCTGTCAGATTGGTCCATCTGTTTTTGGGGAGTCGAGAGAGCAGCCTACCCTCTCGTCGGTCACCCACCATGTAATATTTATACAGCATGTCCCAGTCATAGCAGATCCGACGCTGATTGTATTCCAGAGCAGGGCTGTCCATCTGCACTGGGGCTTTAAAACGTGACTGAGATGGGGGAGAAACAGGCCCCAGCTGGTAACCGAAGAGGAGTTGAGTCTTTAAATATGCAAAACTCTTTTGAAGTTTCTCCAGCTTTAACAGTGCCAAAATCTTGATAATTCTTTCACCATATTTACAACCGGACGTTTGAGGGGTATAAACTAGGCATACTAGGGTACTTTATATGCCCAATAAGTAAAAGCATTTATTTACACGCATTCAAAAGTGTATACTACTATAAAACTACTAATAGCATATTCGTTTTGTTTATTGATTGGTTTTCCAAATGTGTATAGGTATAGGCTTCATGATTTGTGATTAGACCTAGATTATGGTCATAACCTATATATTCGTGGTTATATTAGCATTCATTAGCCTACTCTATTTAAACAATACATTGTTCTAAGGTAGATTTTTTTATGTAACATAATTTGATTTTCATCAAAACAAAATCAGTAGATAACAAATATAGGCAAAGATACTTATTGGGCTCCCGAGTGGCGCAGCGGTCAAAGGCACTGTATCTCAGAGCTAGAGGGAACTACAGACCCTGGTTCGATTCCAGGCTGTATCACAACCGGCCATGATTGGGAGTCCCATAGGGCGGCGCACAATTGGGCTAGCGTCATTCGGGGTAGGCCGTAATTGTATATTAGAATTTGTTCTAAACTGACTTGCCTGGTTAAATAAACACTGTAGGGTTACTACTACATTGTCCAGAGGCGCTAAGGCTGTAGGCCTAATAATATTTTGTGGAGTAATGCCAAGAAAAACTAGTTCCCTCTGAGAGGGCTTTTTTTTTGCCTTGAAACCAATGTTTCAGTTTTTGTGCTACAGGCTACGAAGACATTGCCTGGAACAGACACCATGCAATCGATAGTTTTTTTCTTCTTCAATAAAATATCGGTATTTAAGTTAACTTTGAAGGAATTTAAATCGGTGTGAATTGGAAAATTGTTTATATTTAGCTCTGAGAGTAGTTACCACATCTATAAGGACCAACGTTATAGTATGTTTATGGACCGGCGTTTTAGCAGAGCGCTCTAGCTACTGTCCATGGTGCTGAAACTAAGGCACGCACCACCCGGGCTACTGAAATCTTCAAAATATTTTTACGGTGCTTAGATTGACCTTGATACTGATGCTGATGGAGGATGTAGACTACAACAAATTATGATTGACGCTGCAGCGTGATAACTGATCTAAAAAAAATACCGGAGTACCCGAAGCCACCTCTTAGATTGTGGGCTTTGCTATGTTGTGGGCTTTGCTATGGTGATGTCAGAGCATGGGGGGAGGGGTGAACAATGACCCATGAGCGAAAGGTAAGGCAATATTACGTAGGCCTGTTCTCGCTGACAAAGGCAAATGAAGCCATGTTTTTTTGCTTATGGATTTTGGAGTAGGCTATTCTACATTTAAAGTTGGAGTAATGCCGCTTTTGTAAACTGAAGACTGGTGGAAGAGCACTGAGCTCCGGATTATGTTTGATGTCTCTAACGGTCAATGAAAGAGTTGCGGGGATATTGTGGAGGTAGTATTCAACGCTGAGAAGAAGTTGTTGAAATAGGATTCAGGAGGCCCGCCTTACCTACTTGAAAACAACGAAGCAACCAGAGCCATTCAATAATGGTATTTATAATCATATTATGGTTTCCAATTCTGTTGTATAGTTAAATGCGTGTGTTCCTCAAATGTATTTGAAATCAGATTGTAAACATATTTATTATCTTTTCGCGAACATCCATTGCTGTCGGTTTCTATCGCCTAATGGATCTTAATTCTTAAAGATGCAGCCTCTTTAGGATGCTAATTCATATATAACATAATTGTATCTTATTTCACACAACCTTCAGTACTATAGATTTATGGCATGAACAAACTGAACACACAGTTCTGTTTTGGTAATCCAAAAGTAATCCAAACGGCCAGAGAATGTCATTTCGGACGAATGACGAACTCTTTTGATAGTCCCCTTTAAAAAAACGTTGATCGTTTTGATATGAGTTTCAGATAAGCTATATTGTTCACAGTTTGTAAAAACATTCATGTGAGATTTGTATCGGACTTCGTGTTGCTTAGGGTTTCTGAAACTTCGAGAAAAGAGACATATAGATCTAATGTTGATAAGTTTGAAAGCTGCAGGCCTATTGTGTGGCATTGTACATAGCCATGTAATTGTATTTTATGGTTTATCCTTTCTTTCCATTACGAAGAGTCTATAGAAAAGTACACTACCGGGGTGATAATATAAAATATTATTTGAACCACTAGGCATATTTGTTTCGGTTTAGTGTTCTATTGTGAAAGTCATTTTGTGTTTTGCAATCCGGAGAGGCATATGCCTTTATACGTGCAATGTAGCCTACTTTTCTTGTTCTTATCTCGTGTATGTTTTTTGTCTTTATATTTATGTGTGTGGATGTTCAATCGATGATCAAGGCCTAAACCGGCATGTTATTTGGTTACAAAGTGGCTTTGCAATGGGCCTACTGCTGCTTTGCCTGTGTTATTTGCCTGTGCTTTCCTACTCGGCTCGCAGGGGGTTGTGTTTGTAGTCAATGACTGTAAAATGTGTCAGTAGGAAACTGGGGGAGGTGGAGCTACATATCCGAGAGCCGATGATCATGTGCCCCTCAAATGTCACCATCTCCCAGGGCTATGTGCGCTAAGAGTGCCATTACAACGACCTTATTATTATAATAGCACTAGAAAAACACACCCAAACGTGATATTTGAAGGCTCTCTCTCACTAAAGCAAGACGGATTAACTTGAAGACGTTGTGTCATAGCGGAGTGTGTGAGGTCGTGTTAGCAGCACCATGGACAGCACCGTGGTGTTTTTGTGCAAGGCCGATAAACAAAGCCACGAAGCCATTTTCTTTCTCTTTAAACACATATTCATAAATAATTTAAATGTATTCAAATGTGTCCTACTCTAGGCCTTTCGGTCTAATTCCATTATGTGCAAGAGAGATGAAAAATAGGCTAACATGGTCGAGGAGGAGGCTTTAGGTAGGCTAGTTGCATTTCTGTTGTAAATGCAGTTTAATATTTTAGTATATACTGATTAATTGTCTGGTTCATTAAAGGCTATTCCTCAAACAATATAATCACCAGCGGTTATAACGCCCAACTATATAGGCCAAGTAGGCCTAATCATAGGTATGCCTAAAATGCTATATGATACATATTTGTTTGTACATTGCTGCATGTTTAACGCAACATAATCTTGGAACAGTGTAATGTCATTGATTTAACAGCGCTAGTGATAGCACATGGGCAGGCCTTCTGTACTTTTCGGCCTACTGTATTGTTCTCTTATATTTCTCTGGGAGAATCCCAACCACATAGCCCTATTGTGTATGAGGAGCTTGTTGTGTTTACAATAACAGTCATGGTTATTTATCACCCTGTTATCAACCATCGACCGTTTTTACCTGTAGCTCTGTCCAGATTGAACATGTGATGATTTTCTAGGGGTGCCCTTCAAGGATCGTTTTGTGTTGAATCTTTTTAGAACATGTTGTACACAAATAATAAGAACAACGAATAAGAACACCAACAATTAATATTACATTATATCATGGAATGAAATTTCCATACACAGAAAAAATAAAGCATGTCACACAGTATTCCTAATAGGTTAGGAAGGAAGGTTAGGTTAGGAAGTCACCAGTATAGGCCTGTCTAAGTATGTACACAATATATACAAAAGTATGTGGATACCCCTTCAAATTAGTGGATTCTTCTATTTCAGCCACACCGGTTGCTGACAGGTGTATAAAATCTAGCACACAGCCATGCAATCTCCATAGACAAACACTGGCAGTAGAATGGCCTTACTTAGGAGCTCAGTGACTTTCAATGTGGCATCGTCATAGGATGCCACCTTTCTAACAAGTCAGTTCATCAAATATCTGCCCTGCTATAGCTGTCCCGGTCAACTATAAGTGCTGTTATTGTGAAGTGGAAACATCTAGGAGCAACAACGGCTCAGCCACGAAGTGGTAGGCCACACAAGCTCACTGAATGGGACCACCGAGCGCTGAAGCGTGAAGCGCTTAAAATCCTCTTGTCCTCTGTTGCAACACTCACTCTCTTGTTCCAAATGTCTTCTGGAATCAACGTCAGCACAATAATTGTTTGTCAGGAGCTTCATGAAATGGGTTTCCATGGCCGAGCAGCCGCACACAAGCCTAAGATCACTATGCTCAATGCCAATCATCGGCTGGAGTGCGGTAAAGCTTGCCACCATTGGACTCTGGAGCAGTGGAAATGCATTCTCTGGAGTGATTAATCACGTTTCACCATCTGGCTGTCCAGTGGACGAATCTTGGTTTGGTGGAGAGAACGCTACCTGCCCGAATGCATAGTGCCAACTGTAAAGTTTGGTGGAAGAGGAATAATCGTCTGGGGCTTTTTTTTCATAGTTCAGGCTAGGCCCCTTAGTTACAAGAAAGGGAAATCTTAATGCAACACCATACAATGACATTCTAGACAATTCTATGCTTCCAACTTTGTGACAACAGTTTGGGGAAGGCCCTTTCCTGTTTCAGCATGACAATGTCCCCATGCACAAAGCGAGGTCAATACAGAAATGGTTTGTCGAGATCGGTGTGGAAGAACTTGACTGGCCTGCACAGAGCCCTGACCTCAACCCCATTGAACACCTTTGGGATGAATTGGAACACCGACTGCAAGCCAGGCCTAATCGCCCAACATCAGTGCCTGACCTCACTAATGCTTAATGTGGCTGAATGGAAACAAGTCCCCACAGCAATGTTCCAATATCTAGGCCTCTGTGCGGCCCTCCATTGAATTTCGAAATCCCGATGGGCCTCTCGAGCCAAAAGGTTTGCCCAACCCTGATGTATGCTGTATGCTGTTGTTGTATAACCTTGACTGTGTGTCCTATGTCTCTCCTCTCCAATAGAACATGAGTTCAGAGGGCAGCTGCTGAACCAGAGGTGGACGCGAGGAGACAGAATAAGCAGATTCTGTGAGACCAAGAGGAGCCTTCGAATCAAAGTGAGAAGCTGTGTGTGTGTGTGTGTTTTAGTGTGTGTGTGTGTGTGTGTGTGTATGTGTGTGTGTTCGAAAAAGAGAAAGAGAGACAGATAGTAAGTGCAGTGTCATGACACTCTGTGTGTTTCAGATGAGTCAGGACACAGCAGAAACGAGAACCCGGACCCGCTCAAAAGGCATCAGAGGTGAGCTGGGGCCAAACACACATGCACATACAGTAGGCACGCACGCAGCCACCGCACACAGCCATACATTCACACACACTAATTGAAATGGCTTCCTTTGTTGTGTATTTAGGATAAGTGTGTGTCTTATGATGTTCTCTCTCTGTCTTTTTATTCCCCAGTACCCGTTGAACTCGTGGGAGCAGAGTTAAGGTGAGAGAATAGTTTTTTTTCTGCTACTGTATTGAATCCAGCCACACAGTTGTCTTATTACTGTATACATGTAGTCCTGAAAAATACAATATGGCTTTAGACTGGTTGGGTGCACTAAAACCAGAGCATGCAGAAATTCAGAGTAAATAAACTAGGCTGGTAATGAACTGAAAAGCACATACAAAGTTTGAACGTATTCATTGTGCAAAATGAATAAAACAAATGTTTGTTTTCTGTTTGTATCACTAAGTAGCTGCCCCACCCCCGGGTGCGATGGTTCAGGCCATGTCATTGGGAGATATTCACGACACAGAAGGTATGATATACTAACTAGACTAACCACCACCAACTCTTAGCTCTCAAGTTCCTTTGCTAACACCGTTTTTTAAATACAGATACTATTAAATTGAGAAAAAGCTCCATTAAAAATACCACATATAGTGGTATTAAGGGTAATTCATTCTCCAGTTCTCCAGTGATTTTTTAACTTTACCTGTTGAAAAACAATATCCCATGTATAAATACAGTACATACACTAAAGGGTAAAAAAAATTGTTTTGAGCAATATAGTGTTTTTTAGACAACTGCAAACTTCAAGGAGTAGGGCATTGGTCTGATGGTGACTTTGTGATGTCATCGGCCACCCTCCTTGCTCAAGGAACAGTAGAGAACCAAAGAGGAAAGGCTCCTCCCCCCACTTGCGACCATGTCATGAGGATACGTGGACCATCTATTGAGATGTGCCTTTTGTTAAGTAAATCAGGTGTTAAATGAGATGAAAAGGAGACTGGAGTAAGACTTTAACACCCATCTCCTCACCTTGCACCCATAGCATTCTTGGATGCCCAATAGTGAAGAAGAGGAAACTTGTGGAGGCGGAGGCAGAAGAGAATCAACCCGCCCCCAAGAAAAAGACCCTGCCCCTGAAGTTGGCCATGGACGAGGGCTTCAACATAGCAGACAGTGACGCCGCCAGTGAGGCAGAGCATAAAGAGGGGGAGGAGTCAGAGGAGGAGGAGCAGAAAGAGAAGGAAAATAGCAAAATGCCAAACCCAGCCATGTCCATGAAAGGTGAGTCAAGAGAAGACCAGAATCCAAGGAACATATCACATTTATCATGGATTGCTATTGGCTATTGCAGTGGTATAGATTGATAATGATACTAAAGTAAGTATTGTTGGAAAGACAAATACAGGGAGAGCTCATTATTTAGCAATAACCTATCAACTCTGCACTGTACACAGCCGATTGCTCACAGGTGATACCCGAAGATACCGAAAAAGAGACATCTGTTGAGTCCGACACCATAGCTGCACCTGGAGCAGGGACTTCGCAGAAGGACACAGCCACCACAACCCAACAGCAAGCTTCCACAGAGGAAGAAGCAGAGGCAGAGGCAGACAGACACAAAGAGGAGATGCAAGTAGTGGCAGAGATACAGGCCGCTGAGGAGGAGGATGAGGAAGATGAGGATACAGTTGATGCACACAGAACAATAGAGCATCCCAAAGGCGACAATGAAACAGGGAGAGCAGAGAGTGAGGAGAAGCAAAAGGAGGAGGTAGGAGAGGAGGAGGAGGAGGGAGGAGGGGAGGAAGAGAAAGAGGAGGAGAGGCAATTTGTGAGTCAGGAGATCTCAGATCACCAGTATTCCAGTGGCGACTATAGCAGGCATCCGGCAAAAGAGGAGGGAGATGAGGAAGAAGAGAAGAAGGGAGAGGAAAAGGAGGAGGAGGAGGAAGAGAATGAGGAGGTGGAAGAGGAGGAAGAGGAGGTAGAGGAAGAAAAGGAGGAAGAGGAGGATGAGGTGGTCTACATGGAGCCTGCCATCCCTCTTGCCCCTAGTACTCCTGCTCAGGAATGTGAGGATACAGAAGTGGCAGCGGGGGAGGTAAAGATTGGTTCCCCGTTGACTGAAGAGGAGGAAGAGGAGGAGGAAGAAGAGGAGGAGGAAGAAGAGGAGGAAACAGAAGCAGGGGAGGTGGAAGAAGAGGACCATGACTCTCACAAAGCCCCACCTACCACAGTGGTCATTGAGATACGATCTGAGGAAGAGGAAGAGGAGGAGGAAGAGGAGGAGGAAGATGACTGTCTCTCACAGGGTTCGGGTGTGACAGATGACTCAGAGACCTGGGATATGACCCGGGGGAACTTGGGACTGCTGGAGCAAGCCATCGCCCTGAAGGCAGAGGAGGTGAGAGGGCCGCATGTCGACCAACAGTCTCCAGAGCACCAGCACTACCACAGCCCCGACGACAGGGCCAGCAAAGCCATGGACCAAGCCATGCGACAAAGAGGACACCACAGCAAAGGTAGGACAGTTTATGCTTTATCAGGATACCTTTTAACCCGCCATAGAATCAAAATCATGTTCCAATTGTTAGGAATTTTGCTCACTCAACATCTCTCCCCTTCCTATCCAGAAAAGAAGGAGGTGAAATGCCCTACCCCTGGGTGTGATGGGACGGGCCATGTGACTGGGCTGTACCCCCACCACCGCAGCCTCTCTGGGTGTCCTCACAAAGATAGGATCCCACCTGAGAGTGAGTACTAGCAGAGCACTAACACTCTAATACCAAAGTTCTAATAGCGAAACATTACACATACTCCTTTGAACAATTGACACACATTCTTATATCTCTGTGTCTATCTCTCCCTAGTACTGGCCATGCATGAGAACGTGCTGAAGTGTCCAACTCCAGGATGCATAGGCCAGGGTCACGTAAACAGCAATCGCAACACACACCGCAGGTATTATACTGTCCAACAATTACAACCTGACATTGACCTTCTATTTCCGGTGGAATTCTATGAGAAAATTTATACATTTCACTATCTCTCTTTGTCCCTCTCAGTCTTTCCGGTTGTCCCATGGCAGCTGCAGAGAAACTCTCCAAGGGGGGCCATGTCACCCCCAGTCACCCCCAGCCTTCAGTCAGCGAGGCCCCAACTGGGAGCCCCCATTCAGACAGAGTTCTCAGGTGAGCCCTCTCTGGTCCCCCCTTTCTCCATATCTCCACTTATGACAATAGCTGTCCATCTGATGCATTTTACTAATCTTTTACCCCTTCTCTTATACAAAATGTTCTGACTGTTTTACCACCTCTGTCTCTTACCTTTCACCTCCTCTCTCTCTCTCTCTCTCTCTCTCTCTCTCTCTCTCTCTCTCTCTCTCTCTCTCTCTCTCTCTCTCTCTCTCTCTCTCTCTCTCTCTCTCTCCTACAGACCTATGTGTTTTGTGAAGCAGCTGGAGATCCCTCAGTACGGCTACAGACCCAACATGGTGCCTGCCACACCCCGTGCCAACCTGGCCAAAGAGCTGGAGAAATATTCCAAGGTCTCCTTCGACTATGCAAGCTTCGACGTCCAGGTGTTTGGGAAGCCTTTGCTGGTTCCAAAGATACCCGCCACCAGTCAAACCTCACCCAAAGCCTTCAAATGTAAGATGATCTTGGCATTTGTTGAATTTCTGTTGGAAACCAAAATGACATAGTTTTTTCTACCCTGTAAGCATTCTATGGACAAGGTATCACAGCAATTCATACTCTGGTTTGTTTCCCTGGCACTGTTTCCACATTTGTGGCACCAATCTTATTCAAGTCATGAGACCGATATTAGCATTAAAAAAAAAAGTTATAAAAAAAAAGTCTATATACAGCATGTGCAAATGAGGTAGGATAAGGGAGGTAAAGGCAATAAATAGGCCATGGTGGCGAAGTGATTACAATATAGCAATTAAACACTGGAATGGTAGAATGTGCAGAAGATGAATGTGCAAGTAGAGATACTGGGGTGCAAAGAGCAAGATAAATAAAGAAATACAGTATGGGGAAGAGGTAATTGGATGGGCTATTTACAGATGGGCTATGTACAGTTGCAGTGATCTGTGAGCTGCTCTGACTGCTGGTGCTTAAAGCTAGTGAGGCAGATAAGAGTCTCCAACTTCAGTGATTTTTGCAGTTCGTTCCAGTCATTGGCAGCAGAGAACTGGAAGGAGAGGCGGCCAAAGGAGGAATTGATTATGGGGTGACCAGTGAGATATACCTGCTGGAGCGCGTGCTACGAGTGGGTGCTGCTATGGTGACCAGTGAGCTGAGATAAGGCGGGGCTTTACCTACATTTACATTACATTTACATTTAAGTCATTTAGCAGACGCTCTTATCCAGAGCGACTTACAAATTGGTGCATTCACCTTATGACATCCAGTGGAACAGTCACTTTACAATAGTGCATCTAAATCTTAAAGGGGGGGGAGAGGGATTACTTATCCTATCCTAGGTATTCCTTAAAGAGGTGGGGTTTCAGGTGTCTCCGGAAGGTGGTGATTGACTCCGCTGTCCTGGCGTCGTGAGGGAGTTTGTTCCACCATTGGGGGCCAGAGCAGCGAACAGTTTTGACTGGGCTGAGCGGGAGCTGTACTTCCTCAGTGGTAGGGAGGCGAGCAGGCCAGAGGTGGATGAACGCAGTGCCCTTGTTTGGGTGTAGGGCCTGATCAGAGCCTGGAGGTACTGAGGTGCCGTTCCCCTCACAGCTCCGTAGGCAAGCACCATGGTCTTGTAGCGGATGCGAGCTTCAACTGGAAGCCAGTGGAGAGAACAGAGGAGCGGGGTGACGTGAGAGAACTTGGGAAGGTTGAACACCAGACGGGCTGCGGCGTTCTGGATGAGTTGAAGGGGTTTAATGGCACAGGCAGGGAGCCCAGCCAACAGCGAGTTGCAGTAATCCAGACGGGAGATGACAAGTGCCTGGATTAGGACCTGCGCCGCTTCCTGTGTGAGGCAGGGTCGTACTCTGCGGATGTTGTAGAGCATGAACCTACAGGAACGGGCCACCGCCTTGATGTTGGTTGAGAACGACAGGGTGTTGTCCAGGATCACGCCAAGGTCCTTAGCGCTTTGGGAGGAGGACACAATGGAGTTGTCAACCGTGATGGCGAGATCATGGAACGGGCAGTCCTTCCCCGGGAGGAAGAGCAGCTCCGTCTTGCCGAGGTTCAGCTTGAGCTGGTGATCCGTCATCCACACTGATATGTCTGCCAGACATGCAGAGATGCGATTCGCCACCTGGTCATCAGAAGGGGGAAAGGAGAAGATTAATTGTGTGTCGTCTGCATAGCAATGATAGGAGAGACCATGTGAGGTTATGACAGAGCCAAGTGACTTGGTGTATAGCGAGAATAGGAGAGGGCCTAGAACAGAGCCCTGGGGGACACCAGTGGTGAGAGCGCGTAGTGAGGAGACAGATTCTCGCCACGCCACCTGGTAGGAGCGACCTGTCAGGTAGGACGCAATTCAAGCGTGGGCCGCGCCGGAGATGCCCAACTCGGAGAGGGTGGAGAGGAGGATCTGATGGTTCACAGTATCGAAAGCAGCCGATAGATCTAGAAGGATGAGAGCAGAGGAGAGAGAGTAGGCTTTAGCAGTGCGGAGCGCCTCCGTGATACAGAGGAGAGCAGTCTCAGTTGAATGACTAGTCTTGAAACCTGACTGATTTGGATCAAGAAGGTCATTCAGAGAGATAGCGGGAGAGCTGGCCAAGGACGGCACGTTCAAGAGTTTTGGAGAGAAAAGAAAGAAGGGATACTGGTCTGTAATTGTTGACATCGGAGGGATCGAGTGTAGGTTTTTTCAGAAGGGGTGCAACTCTCGCTCTCTTGAAGACGGAAGGGACGTAGCCAGCGGTCAGGGATGAGTTGATGAGCGAGGTGAGGTAAGGGAGAAGGTCTCCGGAAATGGTCTGGAGAAGAGAGGAGGGGATAGGGTCAAGCGGGCAGGTTGTTGGGCGGCCGGCCGTCACAAGACGCGAGATTTCATCTCGAGAGAGATGGGAGAAAGAGGTCAGAGCACAGGGTAGGGCAGTGTGAGCAGAACTAGCGGTGTCGTTTGACTTAGCAAACGAGGATCGGATGTCGTCGACCTTCTTTTCAAAATGGTTGACGAAGTCATCTGCAGAGAGGGGGGTGGAGGATTCAGGAGGGAGGAGAAGGTGGCAAAGAGCTTCCTAGGGTTAGAGGCAGATGCTTGGAATTTAGAGTAGTAGAAAGTGGCTTTAGCAGCAGAGAGAGAGGAGGAAAATGTAGAGAGGAGGGAGTGAAAGGATGCCAGGTCCGCAGGGAGGCGAGTTTTCCTCCATTTCCGCTCGGCTGCCCGGAGCCCTGTTCTGTGAGCTCGCAATGAGTCATCGAGCCACGGAGCGGGAGGGGAGGACCGAGCCGGCCTGGAGGATAGGGGACATAGAGAGTCAAAGGATGCAGAGAGGGAGGAGAGGAGGGTTGAGGAGGCAGAATCAGGAGATAGGTTGGAGAAGGTTTGAGCAGAGGGAAGAGATGATAGGATGGAAGAGGAGAGAGTAGCCGGGGAGAGAGAGCGAAGGTTGGGACGGCGCGATACCATCCGAGTAGGGGCAGTGTGGGAGGTGTTGGATGAGAGCGAGAGGGAAAAGGATACAAGGTAGTGTGGTCGGAGACTTGGAGGGGAGTTGCAATGAGGTTAGTGGAAGAACAGCATCTAGTAAAGATGAGGTCGAGCGTATTGCCTGCCTTGTGAGTAGGGGGGGAAGGTGAGAGGGTGAGGTCAAAAGAGGAGAGGAGTGGAAAGAAGGAGGCAGAGAGGAATGAGTCAAAGGTAGACGTGGGGAGGTTAAAGTCGCCCAGAACTGTGAGAGGTGAGCCGTCCTCAGGAAAGGAGCTTATCAAGGCATCAAGCTCATTGATGAACTCTCCGAGGGAACCTGGAGGGCGATAAATGATAAGGATGTTAAGCTTGAAAGGGCTGGTAACTGTGACAGCATGGAATTCAAAGGAGGCGATAGACAGATGGGTAAGGGGAGAAAGAGAGAATGACCACTTGGGAGAGATGAGGATCCCGGTGCCACCACCCCGCTGACCAGAAGCTCTCGGGTGTGCGAGAACACGTGGGCGGACGAAGAGAGAGCAGTAGGAGTAGCAGTGTTGTCTGTGGTGATCCATGTTTCCGTCAGTGCCAAGAAGTCGAGGGACTGGAGGGAGGCATAGGCTGAGATGAACTCTGTCTTGTTGGCCGCAGATCGGCAGTTCCAGAGGCTACCAGAGACCTGGAACTCCACGTGGGTCGTGCGCGCTGGGACCACCAGATTAGGGTGGCCGCGGCCACGCGGTGTGGAGCGTTTGTATGGTCTGAGCAGAGAGGAGAGAACAGGGATAGACAGACACATAGTTGACAGGCTACAGAAGAGGCTACGCTAATGCAAAGGAGATTGGAATGACAAGTGGACTACACGTCTCGAATGTTCAGAAAGTTAACCTGTTCCCGATCCTTTCCCCTGATTAGACTCCCTATTTATTCCTTTGTGATCCGTTCCTGTTCCAGGTTCAAGAATCTTATTGACTAAAATGATTAAAATGATACAGTACTGCTAAAGTAGGCTAGCTGGCAGTGGGTGCGTTGTTGACACTACACTAATCAAGTCGTTCCGTTGAGTGTAATAGTTTCGACAGTGCTGCTATTCGGGGGCTAGCTGGCTAGCTAGCAGTGTTGTTTACGTTACGTTGCGTTAAAAGAACGACAATAGCTGGCTAGCTAACCTAGAAAATCGCTCTAGATTACACAATTATCTTTGATACAAAGACGGCTATGTAGCTAGCTCTGTAGCTAGCTACGATCAAACAAATCAAACCGTTGTACTGTAATGAAATGAGATGAAAATGTGATACAACCTGTGAATGCGACCGGGTTGTGAGTCTATTCGGTAGACGTTGGCTAGCAGAGACTTATAGATGACTTGGAGCCAGTGGGTTTGGCGACGAGTATGAAGCGAGGGCCAGCCAACGAGAGCGTACAGCTCACAGTGGTGGGTAGTATATGGGGCTTTGGTGACAAAACGGATGGCACTGTGATATTTGCTGAGTAGAGTGTTGGAGGCTATTTTGTAAATGACATCGCCGAAGTCAAGGATCGGTAGGATGGTCCTTTTTACAAGGGTATGTTTGGCAGCGTGAGTGAAAGAGGCTTTGTTGCGGAATAGGAAGCCGATTCTAGATTTAATTTTGGATTGGAGATGTTTAATGTGAGTCTGGAAGGAGAGTTTACAGTTTAACCACACACCTAGGTATTTGTAGTTGTCCACGTATTCTAAGTCAGAACCATCCAGAGTAGTGATGCTGGATGGGCGGGCGGGTGCGGGCAGCGATCGGTTGAAGAGCATGATTTAGTTTTACTTGCATTTAAGAGCAGTTGGAGGCCACGGAAGGAGAGTTGTATTGCATTGAAGCTCGTCTGGAGGTTAGTTAACACAGTGTCCAAAGAAGGGCCAGATGTATACAGAATGGTGTCGTCTGCGTAGAGGTGGATCAGAGAATCACCAGCAGCAAGAGCGACATCATTGGTGTATACAGAGAAGAGAGTCGGCCCGAGAATTGAACCCTGTGGCACCCCCATTGAGAAAGTCAGAGGTTCGGAGAACAGGCCCTCCAATTTGACACACCGAACTCTATCAGAGAAGTAGTTGGTGAACCAGGCGAGGCAATCATTTGAGAATCCAAGCCTGTTGTATCTGCCAATAAGAATGTTGTAATCGACAGAGTCGAAAGCTTTAGCCAGGTCAATGAATACGGCTGCACAGTAATGTCTCTTATCGATGGCGGTTATGATATCGTTTAGGACCTTGAGCGTGGCTGAGGTGCACCCATGACCAGCTCTGAAACCAGATTGCATAGCGGAGAAGGTACGGTGTGATTCAAAATGGTTGGTAATCTGTTTGAAGATCTTAGAAAGGCAGGGTAGGATAGATATAGGTCTGTAGCTGTTTGGGTGTAGAGCATCTCCCCCCAATTGATTTTGAAGCTCAACAAAGTCACATAGATGAGTTGAACATGATGCATGAAAAATGCAAACATAAGTCTCATGACTTCCTTAAACGTTAGCATGTGAAAACAGTGCCAGGGAAACTAAACTATGGCATTTGTTGCTGTCTTACCTTGCCCATAGACTGCTTACAGGGTAAGGAAACGAATGTAATTTTGTAATTTGGGTGAACTGTCCCTTTAACTAACAAAACATAACTTTTTCGTTTCACATCAGTATTCATGAGAGAAATTGGTTGGTAGTCTAGGATCACGACCCTGCTGGTTTTAGGAGAACTGTAATTGCGGCTTGGTGCGTGTTATACTGTGAAGGTAAATTCTAATTTGCACACACCCACCCTCTCTCTCCTCTACAGCTAAACCATTCCCTAAGGCCACGTCCCCGGGCCATAGCTTCTCGGGAGGATATGCAAAGAGCAGCTCCTCCTCGTCCTCCAGTGGCTACGATTACACCCATGATGCCGAGGCTGCTCACATGGCTGCCACTGCCATTCTGAACCTGTCCACACGCTGCTGGGAGAGTCCAGAGAACCTTCGCACCAAACAGCAGGACCCAGCTGGCAAGGTAGGCCTCTCTGCTACCCAGCACAGCCCAGCCTAGCCTGTTGGTGGTTGACTTTATAAAGAATATATTCTTCCCTCTTGAAATGATTTATTAGACACACTGCATTACTACCCACACACACACACACACACACACACACACACACACACACACACACACACACACACACACACACACACACACACACACACACACACACACACACACACACACACACACACACACACACACACACACACACACACACACACACACACACACACACACACACACACTAACATAGTCCTTGTACCTTCAGGACATAGATATTGAAGTGGATGAGAATGGGACGCTGGACCTGAGCATGAAGAAGCCCATCAAGATGGAAGGGATGCAATCACCAGACCCCTGCTCTTCCTCCTCCTCGCAGCACCCGGGAGACGTTCCCTCGTCCCAGGGCCACCTACAGGAGGAGTTGGAGGGGCCTCTGGACTTCACTAAGCCAAACTGTCCCAAAGAGAAGGAGGAGCAGGATGAGGTAACTGCTTTATGCCAAGTCTGCGACTAACACCAAACCATTGGAATTATGATCATGTAATAGTCTTGAGAGAGGTTAGTGTGTGTTCTAGCCTCAGCTTCCAGTGATCCACGAGAATTGGAAATATGGCAAGGTGAGACTTGTGTGATTATGTTCTGATTGCATGATTTTTTTTATACTGGAGCTGTCATCTTTGCCAGATGTACTTTGTAAAATACCTTTTTTCCTTAATGGGACATCCTGGTTTGAATAAAGGGTGGATTAAATGATAAACTATAATCTCCATCCTTACCTGTGTTTGTTTGACCTTCTGCCAGATGGACTATGTGGCCCACTCCTACACCTCCTCTGACGCAGAAGATGATGACATCACCCAGGAGAGCATGGAGGACAAGAAGTACCCAGGCGAGGTCACCACGTCCAGCTTCAAGGTCCAGTTCTCACCCAAAGACTGCAAAAAAGAGGTTCTACTGTAAGAATACTCTAAAATAACTTCAATCCAGCATTCATAACAACGTTATAAGTAAAAAATAACCTACATTTGAATTATCTATGTCTCTCTACCTAGTACTCTAATATCAAGGCTGACCCATCACCATTATATAGAATTCAGTTCAAAGTAGTACTGCCATCCAACCTCATGTTTTTGAACGAATTAATTAATGAATTCCTAATCATTCCCAATTATCTCCAGATGTCCCACCCCAGGTTGTGATGGCAGTGGGCACATCACTGGAAACTACGCTTCACATCGGAGGTATGACACAGCCCTACTCCCCTGCATTACAACCAATGCAGTCGGTAGCGCTGATTCACATTGTACGTCTTACAGCTGCATTCATAGTGTTTTTCAGGCACTGACACTGAATGTTAACTAATCTACACATCTGTATAAAAAATTGTGAACTTTCAATTATTACTATACTCTATTGCTCTTATCATGTGCTACTCTGAGTCCTGTAAACAATATTCATTGTTATGATTGTGATCGAGATCTTTCCTTTATTCTGCCCTTATTAAATGACTACACAATATACTCTGTCTATATATATATATTTTCCATATCTTCTAGTCTGTCAGGCTGTCCTCTTGCTGATAAGTCTCTTCGGACCCTCATGGCTGCCCACTCTGCTGAACTGAAGTATGTCTGTGCTTGTATTACCCCTTCCTTCCTTCTTTCTGACCCAGGCATGTGTGCAGGCAATGGTTCCAGTTCAGCTCCAACACACCTAAAATCTTAATTGTTGTCTGACATCAAGGATTTTAATTAGGTGTGTTAGTGCTGGGCTGGAATAAAAACCTTCACACACTGCGGACCTCCTTGACCAGAGTTTCCTATCCCTGTTCTAACCCTACTTTATACTGACATGACTGAAGCCTTTGTATTGTCACTACAATGTGCGGGGATGTGTTTTCCCTCTTCTGCGATCTGTATCAAACAAATTCTATCCCATAGAGAAAGTGTTAGCTACTTTTATGACAAAGCGCTTTCATATCATCTCTACATTTGCAACAAATATGAATATCACATGCAGTGCTATGCTGACCTGACTTCTCTCTGGTTGACTCCCAGGTGTCCGACCCCTGAATGCGATGGATCAGGTCACATCACTGGAAACTACGCCTCCCATAGAAGGTATGCACAGATCATTTATTGCTTTTGTTTTAAAAACAATGTAATCCTAGAAAATCCAACTGGAGGATAATCTAAAAAAGGACTTTATTCAAATTTCTCTTTACGTCTCTGTCAGTTTGTCTGGATGCCCCCGTGCTAAGAAAGGTGCCGTCAAGACAACACCCACCAAGGATGACAAGGAAGACCCTGAGCTTTTAAGGTTGGTCCACGACAAACCATTCCTTTTCTTTACCATCCACACAACAGACCACCCTTTATTCGGGCCTCGAGTTTTCAAACTATTACTGATTGCTTTCCTCTGTCTCTCTCTTTCTATCCTTTCCCCTCTTCTTCCCTGTCGTCCCTGGCTTCCCCCCCTCCATTAGTAGATGCCCGGTGCCCGGCTGTGACAGCCTGGGCCACATCAGTGGGAAGTATGCCACCCACCGTAGTGCATATGGGTGCCCGCTGGCAGCGCGGCGTCAGAAGGAGGGGCTCCTCAACGGTTCTCCTTTCTCCTGGAAGTCCTTCAAGACGGAGGGCCCCACCTGTCCCACCCCCGGCTGTGATGGATCAGGACACGCCAACGGCAGCTTCCTCACACACCGCAGGTATTACACTCAATCAAATCCAATTGTTTTTTGGCGGGGTTCGAGCAAACACTTTACACAAAGCTGGGCCTAAACCTGAAATATAATTAACCTATTATAGGTTATTATTGAGTTTGTTTATTTTATGATTTCATTTCATTCGATAGATTTTTACATCTAGTCCGGTTTTTAAAGCACAGCAAAACATATTGGACAAAAAACTGATTGGCATATTAAAATGAACTAAACTAACTGGCCCTATTCTAGCAGTGCTCCATCACTAGCCTCATCTCTCTTTTCCTCTTCTGTTGCTCCTAGTCTCTCTGGTTGTCCCAGAGCCTCCGCTAATAAGAAGAGAACCAGGTTCCCTGGAGACGAGTACATTACAGCAAAGTTCAAGGCCAGCGATGGTAAGTCTGGGGGTATACAGTACCTTAAATGTTTCATCTGACAGTTTCTGCATAACAGGGAAAATCGTCATTTCCACTTAACTCAAATTTTCACTTAGTCATGCATTGATTTCAGTGGAAGTTAGGATTTGTCCCAACATTATGAGTTCTGGGTCAAGTCAACAATACATCAGTAAAACGGGATGATCTTCAATTATGTTTGACTGTTTCTAGTTGTTTTATTGGTTGTTACTGGTTGCTTAATTTCCCCAGTTCTGGATAATGATGAAGATATCAAGCAGCTGAACAAAGAGATCGGGGAACTGAGTGAGTCCAACTCAGAGATGGAGGATGATATGATGAACCTGCACACACAAGTGAGTCTGACACTTGTTAACAATACCCACTAAATACTGTCCCGACCATACATTCCTAATTCAATTCAAAATCAAAAACAGATTGTATAAAAAGTGTTTCTGACTGGTTTGTGGCTGACTGAAGAACTGTGGTTGATTGATTGATGGTTCTCTGCTCCAGATCTCATCCATGGAGAAGAACCTGAAGAGTATGGAGGAGGAAAACAAGCAGATTGAGGAGAGGAACGATGCCCTGTACATGGAGCTGTCTGGCCTGAGCCAAGCTCTGATCCGCAGCCTGTCCAACATCCGGCTGCCACACATGGTGAGTTACACATAGGGATGGATCACTCAGAGTATGCATGCACTCACACACACTCACATACTCTCCACAAATGCAACGGCACTCGCTTACAAATTAACGCATACAACTTGTCTTTAAAGCATTACTTGTGTTTACTTCAGCAGGAACCTATGTCGGACCAGAACTTCGATAATTACGTGGACACCTTGACCAATATGTTCTCCAATAAAGATTGCTACCAAAACCCGGAGAACCGCGCTCTGTTGGAGTCCATCAACCAAGCAGTAAAAGGCATCGAAGTGTAGTCTCTAAAAGTGTGGTGAGACATAATGGAATATACGAAAGGGAGGTAGAAGAGGGTAGAGGAGGCAAGGTGACATGGTGTCTGGGTATACAAAACCCAACAACCATAAATAATCATCCCTTGCTTTTGGAATATATACTTGGTTTTTCTCTTATTTGTTTTGGAGAAAATATGTTGTCCATTTCATGTTGCTCCCCTCCCTGTTTGCATGAAGGTTAACAGGATCAATGGACACACAAGTGTTTTTTGTGCGCATTGAAGTAAACTGTGTTGGTGTGGGTGTTTGGGAAACTTACGAGGGGTATAATAAAAAAAGACATCCACTTTAATTGTACAGAACAGACTAAGAATGCAGTATACTGGCTCTAATACCCCATCATAACATACACTCCAAAATAGTGTACTTGTGTTCCAACCCTATTGAGTAATGTTGATAGTATTTATGGGCATAGATATTGCACTTCCAGGAATAGTTTGTGGTTTCATTATTATTGTTGTGTATGAATTTGAGTCTGTTTAATATATTATTTATTCATGTTGTGTTAATTTTGCTTATTTATTCAGCATTTATTTATTGACTTATTTATTTTTACAAAAAAAAATGACACTGAAGACATTTTTAAACAGCAACTGAGAGGACTTGTTTATCCTCTGCATTGTTGAAAAAGAGGAAATATTTTAAAATATCAACTATAAATTGTTTTATATATCTTATTTATTTGAAATACTGGGATCTTTTTTAAGTGCAAATATTTTGTAACCGACAAGTTTTGATAATTTTTTAAAGAGTTAGATTTTTGTTTATATCATTTCTTTTATTTCCATAAAGTATTTTGAGACACCTTTGCAATGAACTAGGAAAAATATGATGAACGTATTTAATATTTATTTGATAATGAAGAACAAAGTGAATGGAGATGTTGATGTATATTTATTTTGTATTGTCTATGTCACGTGTTAGTGATAATGGCTGTGTATGGATTAGTCTTTGCCCATATGTTGATTTTGAAATAAAGGAAAACCTGTGCTAACATAACTAAGCATCATGGAATATTTCATGTTGAATTGTAATTACTGTGAAAGTGTATGAATATTGTTTATGGCTACAGATATTTTGTTGACCCTTCAGAATCTAGAAATGGCAGTTGATATCAGCAAACAACCTATCGGCACCAGGATGGGAAAGCTTGTCATAGTGTTTGATGAGGCGAGTGATTGCGTTCTTCGGATCCAGCACTGCTGGGTGCACCGGTTCTGGTTCCAGAGTCTCAGCTCTCCGGAGAATGCTCCCAACTCGAATGAGACCTGTAGACTTGTCCAATTCAGGAGAGAGGTTTTGGAGGCGGCTTTTCAAAGGGACTACTTTACCACTTTCCAGTTATATGGAGGTCTTCTGGGAAGCAATTTCTCTGGGAGTGCTGGAGGAGCAGGGTCTCACATCGAGAACCGTCAATAGCTGTAGAACCAGAGTTTTGAGGGGGAGTTCAGTTGATGGACTTGTAAATGGCTTCAATCAGTTCATTCCAGGTATTGAAGTGAGTGGCGTCTGGCAGCGGAGTCACAGTGTTTTTCTCAACTCTTATAGTTACTCCAGTGGTGCTACAGAGGGAGTCTTTGGTAACTGATTAGGGGGTAGGGGAAGGAATGGAGGGCCATGATTCAACCTGTGTGGAGCCGACAACTCAGCCAGAATCTTTCCTCTGGGGATGTCATCTGCTGGGTTGATCTGTGTGTCAACATACCTCCAGTCCTGAGGTGATGTGTGATCCAGGATTTTAGTTACACGGTTGGCAACAAAGACTTTGTATCGAAAAGAGTGATTTCTGAGTTATGTGTGGAGCAATTGAAAATTCCTGGTGTTTGTGATGCCCACCATTTGGTGCGACGCAGACCCGGTGGGGAGCATGGTGAGATAGAGGAATCGTTGTCAGTCATTTTGAGTCAGTCTACCAGACAAAGTCATGTTAGGATACATCAATTATCCTGTTAGAGCTTTTGTCCAGACTCCACTGTGCTGTTTCAGGTGCAATGTTTATGGTCATGTTGCAGCAGTATGGAGGAGGGAGACTCCAAGATGTGGGAAGTGTGGAGGCAACCATAGGACAGAGGATTGAGAAGGTTCGGAGGATCAAGTTGTGTGTGTTTCAATTGTAGGGGTGATCATGTTGCTGGAGATCGGAAGTGTCAGCTGCGAGAGAGGCAGATAGAAGTGGCCAGAGTCAGAGTAGTGCAGAGGGTGTCATATGCTGAGGCAGTGAAGAAAATGGAGGAGGATGGGTCAAAGGTGAGGGATCCTGAGAGGATCCCAGTGAGAAGTAGATTTGAGCCAATACAGAGGGATAGGGTAACATGTGAGTTATTTTTCAGTAAGGTTGGCATCTTAGAGTTCATAGTAATGGTTATCAACTGTACCGCAGAAATGGAAAGTAAATCACAGAAAATAGATGTTGTGGTGGCAGCTGCAGAGAAGTATTTGGGTAGATGAGATTTAACTTCAGAAGCGTTACAGCAGGGGTGGGCAATTCCAGTCCTTGAGGGCCTGATTGGTGTCACAGTTTTTCCCCAGCTACAGCTAACACACCTGACTCCAATAATCACCTAATCATGATCTTCAGTTTAGAATGCAATTAGCTGTGTTTCACAGGGATGGAGAAAAAGTGGACCACCAATCAGGCCCTCGAGGACCCCTACGTTACAGGGTGAGTTGAGGCGTGGTGTATTTGTATTTTTATTCATTATGAATCCTCATTAGCTGCTTCCAAGGCATCAGCTACCCTTCCTGGGGTCCAGCAAAATTAAGGCAGTTTATTCAATTTGAAAAACATTACAATACATTCACAACACACTGTGTGCCCTCAGGCCCCCACTCCACCACTACCACATATCTACAATAGAAGATCCATGTATACGTGTGTGTGTATGCATGTGTCTGTGCCTATGTTTGTGTTGCTTCACAGTCCCCACTGTTCCATAATGTGTATTTTATGTTTTTAAATCTAATTTTACTGCTTTCATCAGTTACTTGATGTGGAATAGAGTTCCATGTAGTCATGGCTCTATGTAGTACTGCCTCCCATAGTCTGTTCTGTATTTGGGGTTTGTGAAGAGACCTCTGGTGGCATGTCTTGTGGAGTATGCATGGGTGTCCAAGCTGTGCGTCGATAGATCAAACAGACAGCTCGGTGCATTCAACATATCAATTCCTCTCATAAATATAAGTAGTGATGAAGTCAATCTCTCCTCCACTTTGAGCTAGGAGAGATTGACATGCATATTATTAATATTTGCTCTCTGTGCTTTGCTGCCCTGTTCTCAGCCAATTGCAATTTTCCTAAGTCCCTTTTTGTGGCAACTGACCACGACTGAACAGTAGTCCAGGTGCAATAAAACTAGGGTCTGTAGGACCGGCCTTGTTGATAGTGATGTTAAAAAGGCAGAGCAGAACTTTATTATGGACAGACTTCTCCCCATCTTAGCTACTGTTGTATCAATATGTTTTGACCATGACAGTTTACAATCCAGGGTTACTCCAAGAAGTTTAGTCACCTCAACTTGCTCTATTTACACATTATAAATTACAAGATTTAGCTGAGGTTTAGGGTTTAGTGAATGCTTTTAGTTTTAGAAATATTTAGGACTAACATTCCTTGCCACCCATTCTGAAACTAAATTCAGCTCTTTAAGTGTTGCAGTCACTGTAGTAGCTGACGTGTATAGTGTTGAGTCAACCGCATACATAGACACACTGGCTTTACTCAGAGCAAGTGGCAGGTCATTAGTAAAGATTGAAAAAAGTAAGGGGCCTAGACAGCTGCCCTGGGGAATTCCTGATTCTACCTGGATTATTTCGAGGCTTCCATTAAATAACACCCTCTGTGTTCTGTTAGACAGGTAACTCTTTATCCACAATGTAGCAGGTTGTGTAAAGCCATAAAGCATAAGTTTTTCCAGCAGAAGACTATGATCGTTAATGTCACACTGAAGTTTAACAAAACAGCCTCCACAATGTTTTTATCATCAATTTCTCTCAGCCAATCATCAGTTATTTGTGTCCCATCCTCCCAGGCTGTTGGCAGGGGCAGATATGGTCAAAGTGGTGGAACGGGGTAGTGGGGTTTTATTGAGTGTAGATGGCAACTGCAGAGAAGTACCTGGTTCAATGATATTTTACTGGAGAAGAGTTAATGGGGTGGTGATTTATATTTTTATGAAATAGTGGTGTATATAGGTGTAGGGTTAGTTGGTGTTGCACTTTTTATTTTATTTTTAGGAACAGGAATAATTAAGATAATTGAATTTAGGTACGCCGTGACTGGCCTCACTTTAGCATAGTAGGTGGCAGTGTAGGCACCTTTAAGTTGGATGTGATCCGCCAACCTAGTCCCAAAGAAGAAGAATAATTAGTGTGGCAGACTGTACTATTTCAGTTTCAGTGTTTGGTTACAAGGCAACTTTTCCATTGTAATATTGTGTATTTTGGATGCGTTTATGACAAAGTAAGTTTGTTCTTATTTCTTAATTTATACTATAATTTTATTGAGAACATTTACTGTTTGATAAATTTGTTTGCTTTATGCATGTATGTTTTTATATCCTTGTTAACCATCGCATCCTTTAATCTCAATTAAATTGAAATAACAAACCGGGCAACAGCCCATTGAACCGCAAACCACCATCTGTGTTTTAATGGACACACCACCACGATAGCCCTCTATATCTCAAACCAACAGTTACAGCAAGATAGTCCTTTTACCACCAAAGGTTTTCACAGGTTGTGAAATGCAGCTATTGAAATGGTGAGAACAGACATATATATCTGTTGGGAAAAAAAGTCTGGTTATTACCACACAAATACCTGGGTCAAAGAGGTCAAAGAGGTCTCTTTCAGAATGGTCCATAAGTATTACCCTGCGAATCATGAAGGAACTCAAAATGCATTAACATTATCAATACTTTTTGTGTTGAGAATCCAGAAAAAGTTTTGCATTGATTTTGGCATTGTCTACATGTAAAGAAATGATGGCAAGATATTAATAGCTTAATAATTGTTAAATTTCTTGATGATTTTTTTATTTTTATGGGTGAATGTGCTGCTCGGTTTCCTTAACTATAAAAAGGATAAAGAAAAACAATTTGACCTCAAATCTAATTGTGATAATGGCAAAATGTCATATTCATAAATGTAAATGTCAATTTATCTATAAGGAATTCGAGCAGTACATTAAGACCATTCTACATTATTCTAATAAGAAAGCTGTTAAAACAATCAATATGGGTGCATCTTTTAAGGTCTTTGTATAATCTGTAATTTAATGTACCCCCTAGCATATGTTATCATTGTCTGTTTGTATACTTGTATGTATACTATTTTTTATGCTATAAAAAATAGTATATTATTTATATATATATATATATACAAATAACAACAACAAAAAACAAATATATATATTTTTTAAAGGAGAACAGACATATATTACATGGTGGTTTATAACCTATGGCTAAGCTCTGATGACATCTGTCGGCCAGTTCAGGAAATGCTAATATCATGAAGCATATCTGCAATTGTTCAATGAAATTAAAACCACTTCGTTTTGTTTACCATCAAAGAGTGCGTCCCACCAGCCATAATGTTAACGGTGGATACATATTCCAGTGCATTCCATGTCAATGTCACATGCAAATGAGAGATCGATCGATCTACATATATATATCTATATATATATATATATATATGGTGGCAAATCGCATCTCTGCATGTCTGGCAGACATATCAGTGTGGATGACGGATCACCACCTCAAGCTGAACCTCGGCAAGACGGAGCTGCTCTTCCTCCCGGGGAAGGACTGCCCGTTCCATGATCTCGCCATCACGGTTGACAACTCCATTGTGTCCTCCTCCCAGAGCGCTAAGAACCTTGGCGTGATCCTGGACAACACCCTGTCGTTCTCAACTAACATCAAGGCGGTGGCCCGTTCCTGTAGGTTCATGCTCTACAACATCCGCAGAGTACGACCCTGCCTCACACAGGAAGCGGCGCAGGTCCTAATCCAGGCACTTGTCATCTCCCGTCTGGATTACTGCAACTCGCTGTTGGCTGGGCTCCCTGCCTGTGCCATTAAACCCCTACAACTCATCCAGAACGCCGCAGCCCGTCTGGTGTTCAACCTTCCCAAGTTCTCTCACGTCACCCCGCTCCTCCGCTCTCTCCACTGGCTTCCAGTTGAAGCTCGCATCCGCTACAAGACCATGGTGCTTGCCTACGGAGCTGTGAGGGGAACGGCACCTCAGTACCTCCAGGCTCTGATCAGGCCCTACACCCAAACAAGGGCACTGCGTTCATCCACCTCTGGCCTGCTCGCCTCCCTACCACTGAGGAAGTACAGTTCCCGCTCAGCCCAGTCAAAACTGTTCGCTGCTCTGGCCCCCCAATGGTGGAACAAACTCCCTCACGACGCCAGGACAGCGGAGTCAATCACCACCTTCCGGAGACACCTGAAACCCCACCTCTTTAAGGAATACCTAGGATAGGATAAGTAATCCTTCTCACCCCCCCTCCCCTTTAAGATTTAGATGCACTATTGTAAAGTGACTGTTCTACTGGATGTCATAAGGTGAATGCACCAATTTGTAAGTCCCTCTGGATAAGAGCGTCTGCTAAATGACTTAAATGTAAATGTAAATGTAAATGTAAATGTAAATGTATATATATATATACAGTGCCTTGCCTTGAAGTGGAACGACATTTATTGGATATTTCAAACTTTTTTAACAAATCAAAAACTGAAAAATTGGGCGTGCAAAATTATTCAGCCCCTTTACTTTCAGTGCAGCAAACTCCCTCCAGAAGTTCAGTGAGGATCTCTGAATGATCCAATGTTGACCTAAATGACTAATGATGATAAATGCAATCCACCTGTGTGTAATCAAGTCTCCGTATAAATGCACCTGCACTGTGATAGTCTCAGAGGTCCGTTAAAAGCGCAGAGAGCATCATGAAGAACAAGGAACACACCAGGCAGGTCCGAGATAATGTTGTGAAGAAGTTTAAAGCCGGATTTGGATACAAAAAGATTTCCCAAGCTTTAAACATCCCAAGGAGCACTGTGCAAGCGATAATATTGAAATGGAAGGAGTATCAGACCACTGCAAATCTACCAAGACCTGGCCGTCCCTCTAAACTTTCAGCTCATACAAGGAGAAGACTGATCAGAGATGCAGCCAAGAGGCCCATGATCACTCTGGATGAACTGCAGAGATCTACAGCTGAGGTGGGAGACTCTGTCCATAGGACAACAATCAGTCGTATATTGCACAAATCTGGCCTTTATGGAAGAGTGGCAAGAAGAAAACCATTTCTTAAAGATATCCATAAAAAGTGTCGTTTAAAGTTTGCCACAAGCCACCTGGGAGATACACCAAACATGTGGAAGAAGGTGCTCTGGTCAGATGAAACCAAAATTGAACTTTTTGGCAACAATGCAAAACGTTATGTTTGGCGTAAAAGCAACACAGCTCATCACCCTGAACACACCATCCCCACTGTCAAACATGGTGGTGGCAGCATCATGGTTTGGGCCTGCTTTTCTTCAGCAGGGACAGGGAAGATGGTTAAAATTGATGGGGCGATGGATGGAGCCAAATACAGGACCATTTTGGAAGAAAATCTGATGGAGTCTGCAAAAGACCTGAGACTGGGACGGAGATTTGTCTTCCAACAAGACAATGATCCAAAACATAAAGCAAAATCTACAATGGAATGGTTCAAAAATAAACATATCCATGGCCAAGTCAAAGTCCAGACCTGAATCCAATCGAGAATCTGTGGAAAGAACTGAAAACTGCTGTTCACAAATGCTCTCCATCCAACCTCACTGAGCTCGAGCTGTTTTGCAAGGAGGAATGGGAAAAAACTTCAGTCTCTCGATGTGCAAAACTGATAGAGACATACCCCAAGCGACTTACAGCTGAAATCGCAGCAATAGGTGGCGCTACAAAGTATTAACTTAAGGGGGCTGAATAATTTTGCACGCCCAATTTTTCCGTTTTTGATTTGTTAAAAAAGTTAGAAATATCCAATAAATGTCGTTCCACTTCATGCTTGTGCCCCACTTGTTGTTGATTCTTCACAAAAAAATACAGTTTTATATCTTTATGTTTGAAGCCTGAAATGTGGCAAAAGGTCGCAAAGTTCAAGGGGGCCGAATACTTTCGCAAGGCACTGTATATATAATGCCTATAGAAAATCCCTTGAACTTTTTTCACATTTTCCAGTGCCTCAGTTTCATGCATTCATGAGGATTTTTCCCACTTATCTACACACACCATACCCCACACTTAAGGGGATTTGTGTGGATTTTTAAAAATATATATTAAAAATACAAAACTGATATCATAACTGCATATCTCCCGAGTTAATACTTTGTGGAAACACATTTGGCAGCAATTGCAGCTGTGAGTCAGATAGGTCTACCAACTTTGCATACCTAGATTTGGCCAGTTCAGACCATTCTTCTTTACAAAACTGTTCAAGCTCTGTTAAGTTCATTGGGGAGCATTGGACATTAATCTTCAAGTCATGCTACAAATGTTCAATTGGATTTATGCTGGGTTTTCCTCAGGGACTTTTCTGTACATTGCTCCATTAATTTCCCCTTCTATCTGGATAAGACCTTAACAATGAGATACATCCCCATAACATGATGCTACCACCACCATGTTTCACAGTAAGGATGGTATTCATTAGGTGATGTACCATGTTAGGTTTCGCCAAACCTAATGCTTTGCATTTAGGCCAAGAAGTTCAATTTTGTCAGACCACAACTTGTTTCACATGGATACAGAATTAGTATATTTTTGCATACTTAAAAACAGGATTCAAGGTGGGCTTTCTTGAGTAATGGCTTCCTTCTTGCAACTGTACCATACATGCCAAATTTGTGGAGTGCTTTGGGATATTGTCACATGCACACTTTGACTAATCTTAGCCATAAAAGCTTGTAGCTCTTTCAAAGTTGCCGTTGGCTTATTTGCAGACCGCTGTAATACCATAAAATAAGAAAGTTGCCATTGGACTCTTGTGTGATTTTGAAGGTGATCGGTTACACCTGAGCTAATTTAGGATTGCTATTACAAGGAGAGTGGAACAGTTATCCAACACAATTATTTAATTGTTAAATTTTTATAGATAAAACTTATTTTTATTTTTTATTATTATTATTATTATTATATAGTTTTTTTTATTTTTACAAATGTCCAGTTTTTTTCACTATGAAGTTCAAATCAAATTCATTTATAAAGCCCTTCTTACATCAGCTGATGTCTCAAAGTGCTGTACAGAAACCTAGCCTTAAACCCCAAACAGCAAGCAATACAGGTGTAGAAGCACAGTCGCTAGGAAAAACTCCCTAGAAAGGCCAGAACCTAGGAAGAAACCTAGAGAGGAACCAGGCTATGAGAGGTGGCCAGTCCTCTTCTGGCTGTGTCGGGTGGAGATTATAACAGAACATGGCCAAGATGTTCAAATGTTCATAGATGACCAGCAGGGTCAAATAATAATAATCACAGTGGTTGTCGAGGGTGCAACAGGTCAGCACCTCAGGAGTAAATGTCAGTTGGCTTTTCATAGCCGATCATTCAGAGTATCTCTACCGCTCCTGCTGTCTCCAGAGAGTTGAAAACAGCAGGTCTGGGACAGGTAGTATGTCCGGTGAACAGGTCAGGGTTCCATAGCCGCAGGCTGAATAGTTGAAACTGGAGCATCAGCACGGCCAGGGACACTGGGGACAGCAAGGAGTCATCAGGCCAGGTAGTCCTGAGGCATTGTCCTAGGGTTCAGGTCCTCCGAGAGAGAGAACGAAAGATAGAATTAGAGAGAGCATACTTAAATTCACACAGGACACCGGATAAGACAGGAGAAATACTCCAGATATAACAGACTGACCCTAGCCCCCCCAACACATAAACTACTGCAGCATAAATACTGGAGGCTGAGACAAGAGGGGTCGGGAGACACTGTGGAAACACTGGTTGTGGGGTAGGATGTGTAGATAAATGTGAAAAACAACTATATGCATTTTATTTCCAGGCTATAATGCAACAAAATATTAACATTTTGACAGGGGTGCAGACTGTCTATAGATAGGCACTGTATCCATATAGGCTTACAATTGTCTTATGCCGCGTTCGTATTCTGGTCGGCACTAACAAACTCGAAAATGTCCGAATTGATGATTCGTTGAACGCCACACGTTTATAAATACTATCAGCATGTTGGAAATGTCAGGGTTTCCCAGTACCGAATAGAACATGAACGTGGCAATATCCATCCCACATATTGCTTTATGTTTCATGTCAAACAAGGTAAATAACTTTAAATGGTTATTACGAAATCGCATTTAAAGCATAGTTTCTATTGGAGAAAAATTGCCTCTTTACATCTAGGCCGATGCAAGACGGATATTCCATCGAAGATAACTGACTTGCCTAGTTAAATAAAGGTTACATTAAAAAATAGTTTTCTTTCACAGTGGCGCGTTCCTCTGCCCAGGTGTTGTTGGCGCCTGTCAGATCTTACAATATTACTCCACCGGGGGTGCTGAGCGCACATTTGGGTGTTACTGCGTGTGACGTTATTGTCAGCTGGTCAATGTTTACATCCATAATAGTGGTGAAATCTATTGAATGTGTATGGGGGGAAACGAGAAGGTAACAACATATACGATTTCAACATAATTTTGAGAAGTACAGTTGACACTATAAAGCAGCGTCGATTAAACGTCACTTCCATAAGGTAAAGACAGCTGCTTCGTATTTCTGTTAGCTCCAACCAGACCATAATTTTTCTTCTCTGCATAGCAGCTCTTCATAGACGACATCAACAGAGACAAAGGTGATACTTTTTTATGTAGTTCACATTGCGGCTGCAGTTTGTGCACGTCTTGGTTGGTTGTTGATAACACAGCCTTATCAAACTATTTCAAATAAGGCATAACAAAACACTATGACGAATGCGTATGAAATGATGACCTAAATGTTGGTTGCAGTAGTTTTGGTGGCAATGAGAATATTTATGTAATACAGACTCTTTTGTTATTCAGTGGCGCAGCTGTATTTTGTGTGTCCGTTGATTGGTGCGAAATATGCCTCTCTTACCACCGTCACTAGGATTCTCGTGTACTGTGGCAGTGCCACCGCCCGGCTACTGGTGAAAACACAGGGAAAGGGGTTATTTGACTTGTTTATGTTATAAGAACTTAATGAAAGACTTGAAGAAAGTGGTTATAAAACCAGGCCTGTATTTTGCACACACCTTCAAGACCCTAAAAGACTCATTATTTTCTCCAGCTACTGCTTGGCTCTGTTAAATGCAGATGGAAAATAACATTTATTTTTTATAATGTCCCAAGTCAGTGGTTAATCCAAATATAGCAATAAAAAAGTTATTATCTGGAGTCTGAGGTCAGCATTTCGGAAAGTACAGAAGCTGGTACGGATCATTGGGGAGACGAGGGGGATGATTAATCAATTGATCAATATTTGACACCTTTTGTCTGACTCAATCCTAGTTAAACCAACCTGATCTCTCAAGCTTACATTCTGTTTAATCTCTCTCTCTCTCTCTCTCTCTCTGAGACTGTGAAGATGGGAGGAGCAGTGAGTGCTGGGGAGGACAATGACGAGTTGATTGACAACCTGAAGCAGGCCCAGTACATCCGTTCGGACCTAGTGGAGCAGGCCTTCAGGGCAATCGACCGGGCCGACTACTATCTGGAAGAGTTCCGGGACAGCGCCTACAAGGACCTGGCCTGGAGGCACGGCAACATCCACCTCTCAGCCCCCTGCATCTACTCAGAGGTGATGGAGGCCCTGGACCTCCAGCCTGGCCTTTCCTTCCTCAACCTGGGCAGTGGCACAGGCTACCTCAGCACCATGGTGGGACTCATACTGGGTGAGTCAGGACAACACAAACCTCACTTGGCCAGGTGAAATATAGGCTGTGTGAAAAGGGATAGACTTGTTCCAGATTCACTAGATATTCTCAAAACTTTGGTGACTTAAATTAGAAAAGTGCTTTGCAATGGAGCAAGAGAGGCTGAGCACAATTCTTGCCATTGAGACTCTCAGCCACTTGTGGTCTCCACTGCAATACACAAGCCTGTGGATGTGCCCTGTTAAGGGAAAGAAAATGGAGAAGTGTAAATTATTGATGGACTCTCCTTGTTGATGGACTGACTCTTTCCTTGTTTCTCATCCTTACTGTAGGTCCATTTGGAGTGAACCATGGTGTGGAGCTGCACCAAGATGTCATTGAGTATGCATACCAGAAACTGGAGTTCTTCATCAAGACCAGCGACAGCTTCGACAGGTAGGAGGGTTTCATGATGAGAGAGCTGGAGAGAAGGTGGTAGAAAGAGAAAGGAGCTCAACAGAGCAGAAGCTCCTATAACTCTGGTATAATGCCATCAGGCGCAACCAGTTAAATG